>NW_012102710.1:1828723-1869254 GCF_000951045.1 Mandrillus leucophaeus
ATTATAGATATTATATATGTTATAAATATGTAATTATTTTATATATATACACATATCAGCTATTTCAAATGACAATTCCCAGATTTGCTTCATCAAGGCAAGGTCTTTCAGTGGATTTTTGTGGGGTAAGAGTGAAGAGGGTTGGTGGTATGTTCTAATGTTGGAAAATGAATCAGAAATATATATTCCTCTTCTATTATCAACTGGAAAACTCTATTTTCAGAGGACTCATGTGACTCAACAGGACCCACTTGGATAATTTCCGTATTTTAAGGTCAACTGTACCATATAAAAAAATCTAATCACAAGAGCAGAATCCATGATATTCATGGTCAGTAAAGCAGGCAGTTCAAATTCTAAGAATATATGCATTTTCTGTGAAACCCAATAAGGCTATTTTCTTTTAGAATAAAAGAAATATAGCTCTTAAGCAATACACCAATAATTGTTTAATTTAATAAGTTTCAATTCAGAAATATATATTTCTGACTAATTTTCTAACATTAGAACATACCACCAACCCTCTTCACTCTTACCCTGCAAAAATCCACTGAAAGACTGCCTGGGTGAAGCAAATCTGAATTGGCATTCAAAATAACTGATTTTTGCAGAGTGATGGATGACAATTTTCAAGTAGTTACTATGCTCTGGATAATGTTCTAGATAATGAACATGCATCCAATAATTTAAATCACACAACCACCTGTGGAGTGGTTGCCCATTTGAGAAGGAAGAAACCTGAACTAGATATATTAAATAAATTGCTCAACATCAGAGCTCGTAAGTAGCTGAGTCAAATGAAAACCAAGTCTTACCAATTAGTCTGTGTTGTTGTTATTTTAAACTGCCTGCATCAGCTAACTAGGGTTTATATTTCTGAGCTACCCCCTCGCCCCCAATTATTCTTGCTTCTGTGAACTTTCTTCTTAACCATGGCAAATTATACCCACTTTAAGCTTTTCATGATGTCACAGGGACTTCTTTATGAATTAAATTACTTTAATGCCAACATTGGGGAGATTATGTGTGATATTAGATAACTACTTTTATTACTCATTCTTTTTTTCTTTCACCAATGTTTGTAAAATACCCTCTTTTTGTTTTTGTTTTGTTTTGTTTTGTTTTTGACAGTCTCTCTGTCACCCAGGCTGGAGTGCAATGACGTGATCTCGGCTCATTGCAACCTCCGCCTCCCGGATTCAAGTGATTCTCCTGCCTCAGCCTCCCAAGTAGCTGGGATTACAGGTGAGTGCCACCACGCCCGGCTAATTTTTGTATTTTGTTTTTAGTAGAGACGGGGTTTCACCATGTTGGCCAGGCTGATCACGAACTCCTGGCCTCAGGTGAGCCACCCACCTCGGCCTGCCAAAGTGCTGGGATTACAGGCGTGAGCCACCACGCCCGGCCTAAAATACCCTCTCTTTTAGGCAGATAGATAAAGGCCATTCTAAAACAAGCCCTAAGATTTCCTGCTTACTGTTGTACATATTTTTCATAATCCCCAGGACAATGAATATGGTGGATTGTAATAGATAATACTGAGTGTCTACTTGATTAGATTGAAGGATGCAAAGTATTGATCCAGGGTGTGTTCATGAGGGTGTTGCCCAAGTAGATTAACATTTGCATCAGTGGACTGGGAAAGGCAGACCCACCCTCAATCTGTGTGGGCACCATCTAGTCAGCTACCAGTATGACCAGAATAAAAGCAAGTAGAAGAACATGAGAGATCAGACTGGCTTAGCTTCCCAGCCTACACCTTCCTCCTGTGCTGGATGTTTGCTGCCCTTGAACATCGGACTCCCAGGTTCTTCAGTTTTGAGACTCAGACTGACTTTTTTGCTCCTCAGCTTGAAGACGGTTTATTGTGGGACCTTGTGACTGTGTAAGTTAATATTCCTGAATAAACTCTCCTTTTCAAATACATCTATCCAATCAGGTGTGGTGGCTGACGCCTGTAATCCCAGCACTTTAGGAAACCGAGGCAGGAGAATCACTTGAGGTCAGGAGTTCGAGACCAGCCTGGTCAACATGGTGAAACCCCGTCTTTACTAAAAATCAAAAAATTAGTTGGGTATGCTGGCACATGCCTGTAATCCCAGCTACTTGGGAGGCTGAGGCAGGAGAATTGCTTGAACCCAGGAGGTGGAGGTTGCAGTGAGCCGAGATTACACCATTACACTCAGCCTGGACAAAGAAGGGAGACTCCATCTCAAAATAAAGTAAAATAAAATAAAATAAAATAAAATAAAATAAAATAAAATAAAATTAACACATCTATCCTATTAGTTCTATCCCTCTAGAGAACCCTGACTAATACAGTGGATTTAGCTCTTGTGATTAGATTTTTTTATATGGCACAGTTGACATTAAAATAGGGAAATTATCCAAGTGGGCACTATTGAGTCAAATGAGTCCTTGAAAACAGAGTTTTCCAGCTGTTAATAGAAGAGAAAGTCAGATTGGAAAGCATAAGAAGACTTTGCCACACAATTGCCAGCCTGAAGATGGAGGGGCCCAGATGATAAGGAGTGTGGGTGGCCTCTAGGAACCTTTGGCTGATAGTTAGTAAGGAAATGGAGATCTCAATTTTATAGTATCATGAAGCTGGATTTTGCTAATACTCTGAATGAGCTTGGAAGCAGATTCTTCTCCAGAGCCTCCAGATAAGAACTTAGCCTAGTCAACACCTTGATTTCAGCCTTTAGTGCCCTCATCAGATCATAGACCCTAGCCGAGCTGTGAATGGACTTCTGACCTAAAGGACCAGTACTAATAAATGGTTGCTGTTTGGAGCCACTAAGATTATGGTAATTTGTTATACTGCACTAGAGACAAATACACTGTTTATAGAGGATCATCATAGTTCTTAGTCCTGGGGATATAACATAGCCTCTGCAGTCATAGAGTTTATGTTCCGGGAAAAGGATGGAGGATGAAGAAAATGCATGAATAAATACCAATAAATAAACAGTAAAATATCAGTAAAATATCAGATGGTGGTCAGTGCTATGAAGAGAATTATAATGGGGTGATATAATTGAGAGTGTTACGGGGCTCCTTTAGATCAGTTGGTCAAGAGAAGTCTCCTTGAGGCAGTCTTATTTGAAAAGACTCGTATGACAAGAAGGTTCCAGTCAAGTTTAGTTCTGGGAGAAGTGCCATCCAGGCAGATGAGGTGCCACTGCAAAGGGCTTCATGTGAGGAGGAACTTGTGATTGACAAACAGGTGGTATGGCTGGCCCCTAGATGATGGTGGTGGGGCCAGAGGAAGTTGGAGAGATGGTTAGAGTTCAGATTTGGTAGGACTTTGTATACTATGGTAAAGAATTTGAATTTGATTCTAAATGTGTTGTGCCACTGGAAGACTCTAAATAGATTATATGATTTGATTTATATTTTCAAGGTTTTATACAGTGCAGAGACACATAGAAACATTTCAATTAGAAACAGAGCAAGACTTTTTTTTCCTTTTTCAAAAAGTTGAAATACTTCTCTACCTATACATGTGTAGAACATTTTATATTTAAAGTTTTAATGCATTTTTTTTAGCTCAGGGATATTATCCTTTTATACTTTTTATATCCTCCTTTTACCCTTGTCCTTGTTATGTTTTCTATCTTCTCCTTTCTGTGTTTACTTTTTTTATTTTGAAAAAAATCAGAAGAAATTTACAGAGAACAGTATCAAAATATCTGACCAAGAATCAACATTTAACATACTGACATGTTTGCTCCAAGTTCTTATGCTTTTTAAAAGAAGGGAATGTTATGTGTTAAAGTCAAGTCCATTTTGTCCTTCATCCTTGTCTTAATTTTTTTGAAGAAGTTAAATGTATCATAGATTTTGTGTGTATCATTCTAGGCCTTTATTGATTTTTAATTTTTTTACATATACATATATGTGTAATTGTTTGGTGATTTTTAAATAAAAAACACTGTATTTTATGCATTTGTTATTTATTTATATAATGTCACTAAATTAAGTTTGTATAAAGGCTATAATAAATGTTTAAAAAAAGTTTGCCTAGGCTAATAGGAAAATGAGGACCAGTTGAGAGTCGTCTGTGGACATTCAGATGAGCAAAGATGGTGGTTTGGACAAGGGCTATGGTAGTAGTGGTGAAGAGAAATGGACAGATTTGATATCTGTTTCAGAGACAGTTCTTGCTGATGGATAGGATGTGGGAGATGAGGGACCAGGAAATCTAGCTCCTAGATTTTTTTTTGTCTTGAGCAATTGAGAGGATGAATGACAAAAATAGAGAAGACTAGGAAAATAAGGGGTTGGATTGTGTAGAATCAAGAGGCCTATTTTGGTCATATAAAGTTTGAGTTGCCTATCAGGCATCAAGTGAATATGTCGAGTTTACAGTTAGATATGTAAGTCTGAAATTCAGAAGGAAGGTTAAAATCAGAGATAAAAATGTGGGAATGATTAGCAAAAGGAATCATACTTAGAGCCTTGAGATTACCTAAGGAGAGACCTTACATAGGCCAGAGAAAAAGGATAAGGACTGAAGTCTAGGGTACTCCAAAATTTAGAGATCAAAGAGTGGAACCTGCATAGCAGTATGAGCAGGAATAGCCAATGCATTAGAGGGAAACAGGATGGTGTGTAGGGTGCTGGAAGCCAAGAAAAGAGAGAGGAGGGAACGAGGTGTGAAATCCAGTCAGTGACTCTATGCAGCAGCTCTTTTACTGTTGATCCCCACCATGACCCTTAGAGTAGGCAACGACAGAATTATTATTTTTTATTTGTGGATAAAGAGCAGCTTTGAGAGATTAAATGACTTTTCCAAGTGGCCTGGCTAATCAAGGGGCCTTCTGAGTGCCTGGTTCCTGATCCCTTTGCCTTTCCAGGGAGCACTGCAGCGACCCTGTCTCCTTCTGTTGGGTTGTATTACATTAATATCTTGGGGCCTATGACACATTTAACATTCAGTGCTTCTATAAAAAATGAATGCTGGGGTTTTATATGCTTGTGACCAGTTTTTATGGGTTTCCTGCTTCCTCATTTGATGTTAGGATGTCAACTAGCACTTCTCCTTACCCTTAGTACTCCTGCCTGCATGTGACCCTGGCCTGCCTTCTGTTATTTTAAATTTGTTGAGCACTTTATAATTCACACCTGAATTCCAAATGAGTGGTAGGTACCCAAATTTTTCATAGATGATGCCAAGTGTAAATTAGTAGAGTTTTAAATATTTACAGAATGCTTGGCCCTGTTTAATTGTTAACACTGGGTCATATTAAGGGAAACAATGTTAACTTAGGGTTTTGATATTCTTGCAAAAGTGTTTAGGGTCTGTGGAAAATAATAGCCTAAATTTTCTCTATTCTGTCACAGCAAATAAATTTGTACCACGATAATCCTATAGCTAGTCCTGGAAAAGTACTGTGATTCAAGTGGAAAAGTACTTTGATTTACTCTTTGGAAAACAATCTCTGGGATCTAACAGCCTCAGTCCCATGATTGAGAATGTCTTTCCTTTTGTTTTTCTCTGTCTGGTTTAAGGAACACTCAGTTACTGAGAAACAATAAAGAAAAAAATTTAAACAATAAAAATTAGAGGAAAGCACCAGGAAAAACACACACACACACGCACACACACACACACACATATTTGCAAGACATGAAGGTTAAGTTTACATGTACAATGACTTGGTTGATTTGGTAGTGTATAATGAAATTAAAACCATTTGTTCTAAGTGTAAACTACAGCCAAAGTTTATAAGTAAACTCAATGAACTGGGATTGTTTTTTAATGAAAAATTTTAAGATAACAATTAGGATGTTTAGTTCTCAAAAATTTAATTCTTCTTATAAACTAAAATGGCACTTATTTGTCATCTCTCCAGTTAAACTATCTTCATGATTTTTCTGCCTATTGTAGAAGGCTGCTGGGTTACAATATTAAAGGAAAAAATGCCTTAAAATTGTATAGGATTTGAAGGCCTACTTCTTCCGTCTGTGGGGTAGTATGTATTTCATTACATGGAGAGCAAGAGAGCAAGGAAAGAGACTCACATTTATATTAATGGGAGGTAGGGCCATCTGAAGGATTTGAAGATGAGTGTATTAATTTTCTAGGATTGTATAACAAAGTACCACAGAGTGAGCAACTGAAACAACAGAAATGTATGGTCTTGCAGTTCTGGAGGTTGAAAGTCTGAGATCAAGCTGTGGGCAGAGCTGGTTCCTTCTGAAGGTTGTGAGGGAAGATCTATTCCAGGACTATCTTCTTGGCCATTTCTTTGTATGATCTTTCTTCTATGCATATCTCTATGTCCAAATCTCCTCTTCTTATAAGGACACCAGTCATATTTTATTGAGGCCACTTGTATAGCTTTGTTTTAGCTTGATTACTTTTTTAAAGGCCCTACCCCACATAAGGTCACATTCTGAAGTGCTGGAGTTAGGACTTTAACATATTAATTTTGAGGGAAACAATTCGGCCCATAACAATCAGGCATCTTTAGTTCATTAACTTATTAATTTATTGGCCTCTTATACACACACAGACACTGCACCAGGAATTGGAGGACAAGGTAGCCAATTTCTTGCCATTCTATTAAGGGAGGCAGATTTTAAACAAATAACCACAACAAAATGTACAGAGTGACATGATCAAAGGAGTACAAGGAGCTATCAGAGATGACTAGGAGTTGGCCAGATGAGGAAAATGTAGAGGGAAGTGTCTTGAAATCTTTCCTCTGAACAAACCTGAAAGGTAGAAGACCATGAGATGACGCCTCTGGGGGAATGGGTATATAGCTCAAGGCTGTTCACACAACTGGGATATCCTTTCATTTATGCTCTCTTTTTCATAGCATTTATGCATTTTATATTCTACTCTGTAATATATTTATGTTGGTTTAAATACAAAAATAATCTTTTAAATTTGTTTCTATCACGAAAGAGGCCAAGCCAAAATGATTTCCTTCCTGCCACCAGGAATATATACTATTTTTAACTCCTGTTGTGTCCCCAGCAGTTCTAATTTTACCCCAGTTTGAGAGACATCCTCTTATCACCCCAAATTTTATCCTTGGATTAATCCAGAGCATCTGAGAATTGCCTTGGTTTCGACCAAATATATCGGAGCAACTAAATTAAATTTGTGGTAGTGTTGATAGATGTTTTCAAACTCCTCATTGCATACACCATAGGGATGCTACTGACAGTTCCATTGTCATGCAGTGACCCCTTTAGGAAGACTTGTGGGAAAAATAATTTATCTGAGGACTCTGGATCAGAAATATCTTTATTCCTCCAAAGTATAATGTGGCCCCTTTAACTGATCATTCTTCCTTCTTTGCTTTGGCTGCCAGGAGGCTCAAAACAAAATTACCATTTATTATTTATTTATTTATTTATTTATTTATTTATTTATTTTGAGACAGAGTCTCACTCTGTCATCCAGGCTGGAGTGCAGTGGCACGATCTCTGCTCACTGCAAGCTCTGCCTCTCGGGTTCACGCCATTCTCCTGCCTTAGCCTCCTGAATAGCTGGGCTACAGGTGCCCGCCACCATGCCTGGCTAATTTTTTTGTATATTTAGTAGAGACGGGGTTTCACCATGTTAGCCAGGATGGTCTTGATCTCCTGACTTCATGATCCACCCACCTCGGTCTCCCAAAGTGCTGGGATTACAGGCGTGAGCCACCGCTCTCAGCCTGCCGTTTTATTTGTAATTAACTTGTTGGGGCTTTTACTGTTCAGAGTCTATCTAGTAACTTTCCCATTGTTCTCATCTCACCATTTTACCTTTATTATCTCTTCAGCTTTATCTTGTTATTTATAATATAACAGTACTATGTGTTATTATATAGTCTATAGAGCTATATAGACTACAAAATAACATTATAAGACTATTATATTGCATCAGAATCTTTATATTAATTTTTACTTTGTTGTGAGTGCAGTGGATATTGCTGTTTATATACCCATTATTGTATTTGCCCTAAGTAAACTATCCCAGTGTTCACTTAATGATGTACCTCCTTCTGTCACCCTTGATTTCAGGAACCCTGTCTCCATCTTCAGTTCTGGAGGTTCATGTAAGTTGTTTGGAGCTAATTCATGCAAAACTGGCATAGTGATTCAGGAATCCAGGTCTAAGACAGTTAGCACTTGCTAGGCCCCTGGACTCCATTCATGAATTGATCAAGCTCAGTCTAGAGACACAAGAGGGAGAAATTCTTAGGGTTCTGAGTCAGACAGTTCCTGTAACTGAAAAAGTAACCACTGGATGTCAGAGGGAAGTAAATACACTGAGTAAGGGGCAATCATAAAACTATGGAGAAACTGAGTTATAGTCTTCAGGTGAATAAATCCTGAAGTCTAGCTGGTTTCTAGGTTTCTTTTTTCCTGAGCCAAATATATTTCCTTATTATTTAAGATAGTCTGAATTTTTGTTGCTTTGTTATTGTTGTTTTCACTTAAACAAACCACCTCTGATATGGTTTGGATGTTTTGAGCCCTCCAAATCTCATGTTGAAATGTGATTCTCAGCATTGAAGTGAGTTCTCACTCTGAGTTCATGCAAGAGCTGGTTGTTTAAAAGATTCCTTCTCTTGCCATGAGACACACTGCCTCCCTTTCACCTTCTGCCATGACTGTAAGCTTCCTGAGGCCCCCAACCAGAAGCTAAGCAGAGGCTGTTACCATGCTTATAAAATCCGCAGAATGATGAGACAAATAAACCTCTTTTCTTTCTGAATTACCCAGCCTCAGATGTTACTTTATAGCAAAGCAGAATGGACTAACACAACCTCAGATCCTTTCAGGAGCAAGGTATAACATAAATAAATAAATCAAGACTAAAAAGTAACAGCACATGGAACAACAGTAGCCATTCATGACTACATCCGGCTCCTTTTGCCAGCCCTGCCTCTCACTGTGTGCACCTCTGCTTCCACAGCCCCATCCACATTCCAGAAGGACTGGTGGTTCTCTGGATGCATCATGCCACCCCCTACCTTCTTGACTCTGCACAAGCTATTATGTACCATCACAATGTATTATTTCTGTCCATTAATGAGTCAACACAAATATCCCTTCCTAAAAAAGACCAACCTGAGCTTGCTGAGCCTGCTTACATCCATCTATATTTCTATCTGTCTGTCTGTCTATCTATCTATCTATCTATCTATCTATCTATCTATCTATCTATCTATCTCCATCCATCCATCCATCCATCCATCCATCCATCCATCCATCCATCCATCTTTCCATCTATCTAATTCCTCTGCATACTGTATGTCATCTCTCCATTTCTACAGCCATGACATAGCTTTGTGGGTGGTTATGTGTCTCCCCTAGGCAGTAAATTCCTTGAGGGCAGGCACCAGTCTCTTCACCTTGGCATCATGACTGCCTAGTATAGTGCCTGCCACATAGCAGCTTCTCAATCCATTTGCATACAATTTGTTGTCTTTCAAAGTAAGCATCTGGAAACTGAGAAATAAGAAGGAATTGGGTTCTTTGGTGACAGAAGTTTGATCCCAGAGAACAACTTCATGTATTACTTTGGAAAGAGCTTTGAAAATCTGGGGATAGATTTTATAATTTCCGAGTATTAGAACTAGAAAGGCTTTTAATATAAACTTCTCATTTTCTACATAGGGAAACTGAGACCCAGAGAAATGAGATGACTAGCCCAAGGTTGCTTAGCTTATTAGACTTGGGACAGGACAAGAACCCAAGTCCTCCTCCTCCCAGACTGCTGTTTATGTGGCTACTTTTCCACTGTCTTGCATGCTCAACTCTTTGTGTGACCTTGGGTTGAGTCACTTAGTCCTCGCTAACTCCTTTTTTCTCCATTGCAAGAATGGAATTATTCCTACTAAATCGTTGGGTAGGACCAAATGATGTAAACACGTGAAAATACTTTAAGCATCATTAAAATACAATGTTTTGTCTTAGGATACTTTTCAACCCTGTGTACTATGCAGAAAAAAACCATTCATTCTCCGTGGTGACAGGAAATATTGTAGAATCTTACAATTGGCAGGCCTACAAAGAGTAAAATTCAAGGCATTACAGACAGCATCTTTTTTTCATTTGTTTTAACAACAATTGTTTCATTTTAATAATCTGTGACAAGATGTTTAGCTAATAAGAAAAGCCTGGTAAGTATATTGGGTAAAAACAAATATAGTCAGCACTGTAGTCCTTTCCTAAAGTGCTTTGCTGTTAACCCTTTTGTCAAGTAGGGCGTCAGTACTGCTGGGCAGGCTCGTGTGAGATTTGCCAACCTTGGAGATTTCTGAAGAGTTGAAGTCAAATGGGGTTGTTTATTTCAGTGCTACTCAATGTGCCTAGTTTATGCATAAGAAACTTAATTTTTTTTAAAAAAAGGCTAGAATATGGAATATTTGGGAGTTTGTGAGGTCATGAGCATGAAATGAAAGGCATATCAAACCAGCTATTTTCCATTCTATCACCTCAAGCTTGCTCTTGCAAATGTTTATTTAGATAATTTAAGCAGTTTTTATTTATCATTATGAACTATGTGTTCTAAGTACAATGCTACATGTTGGGGAGATAGAGGGGAGAATTAAACCAACTGGGTTCCTCCCTAACCACAGCTATAGTCCCTTGAGGAAAATACATGAACAGGTAATGATATGTATTAAGGGAAGTACAAAGTCCTATAGGAGAACTCGGCTGGACCCTCCATTATTTCCAGGGATTGACTGAAATATCAGAGTGTACCTCTGGGCTAGTTTTTAAGTCTGACAGTCAGTCACTCTCATTTGCAGTTTAATTTCAACTTTCCAGTTCTAAACTTTTCAGGATGCTTTATTTGTCCTATGCCTATATTTAATAATAAGGATAGCAAAATAGCTACTACTTAATAAGTACTGTGTGATACGTTCTAAATAGCATCTTACACAAACACTTATGGTTAGTTTAACCCTTCAAATAACTCTAGTTTCTATTAGGAAACTGAATCCAAAGTAAGTCTTTTGTAACTTGGTTGCTAATTCTTCATACAAATTTCTTCTGCTCATCTAAATTATTTTGGTCAGTCTTCTTAGTCAAATTTTCCCTATTAATGTGTATTTGTATAATTGGAGATTGATGATGATGACATTAACTCATGTTTATTGGTGCTTACTGTTTTGCTAGACACAAGGCTAAACTCTTCACAAAGCATCTTTTCATTTAATTGGTACAAAAACCTTATGAAGTAGGTCTAATTTTTCTCCATTTTTGACAGATGAGGAAATGGAGGCCCAGAGAAGTTCAATTTTCCTGATAGATACACAACTACTTAGTGAGAGACCTGGAATAAAATCTGTATCCTCCCATATGCTAAGCTTGAAAATTGAATGCTATGCTACTTGAATACTACGCTACTTCTTTTGAAGTCGCATGGTATTCCGCAGTTGAAAGATGCTACCCATGAACAGATGATTTTATATGTCTCCTAGAAGACCATCATGTAGAACTCTGCCTAGACTGCCCTTTCTAGTTTCGCCACTTGACTGACTCCATTGTTTGTGTTTTCTTAATTGTCATTAGGCTTCCAGTTAATCACAGTCCATTGTTCACATAGACTTATCACGTCTCCCTCCCAAACTCTTGAAATGTTGGCAGGTAAGTACAGATATTGTTCTGCAAGAACAAAAAGAATAGTAGGAGAGACAATAATGAATGGAATGGCTCAACCACTTTTCTGAAGATAGGAAACAGATGCAGGCATGGCAAGCAACTTAGCAGAGTGGAGAAAGTACCTCCTTAAATGCCTGCAGATGACTTGCCCATGGAGCCTGAGAAGCTCTGCAAGAAGAGTATAGGATCAGTGGAAGGCTGGAGGGACAGGCTCAAATAGGGTGACTGGCAGACCCCTGAGGGTGCAGCTTCCTCCCAGCCTTTCCTAGCCAGAAGGTGGTTACATCCTTGCCTTTTACTGTCACACTGGAGAAAAGTCATTTGTTGGAGAATAAACTAGTGGGACTGTGGTCTCAGGGACACCAACATCTGGGGAGAGCAAGGTAGTGTGGCATGGGGTTAAATGGGATTAAAGAAAATCTATATAACAAATTCAGAGACACTCAGCACCCTTCCCCCATTGCTTTAGAAGGCCAACAGCCAGACATATGTCCTATTCTTCACCTTCTACGGCAGCAGATTGGAAGGTCATTTTGTGTAGAAATGAAGTGGGCCCAGAGACATTTTTAGAGACAGACATGTGGAGCTCTCCATGAGGAAGGATGGCTTGCCCTTTCATTACTATCAGTAAAACCCAGCAATTAAGTATCTGCCCATGCTTACAGTGTTCAGATAAAACACTTGGTGCTTTACTCTGAAAAAACAAGTGGACAATCCCGGATAACTGGGTATTTTGAGGAAGGCTTTCCACATGAAAGAGCCGAAAACACGCAAAAGATCAACCAATGAAAGAAACGAATTTTTTTTTTTTTTTTCTCTGAGACAGAGTCTCGCTGTCTCCCAGGCTGGAGTGCAGTGAGTGGCCGCGATCTCAGCTCACTGCAAGCTCCGCCTCCCGGGTTCACGCCATTCTCCTGCCTCAGCCTCCTGAGTAGCTAGGACTACAGGCGCCCACCACCATGCCAGGCTATTTTTTTGTTTGTTTTTGTATTTTTAGTAGAGACGGGGTTTCACAGTGTTAGCCAGGATGGTCTTGATCTCCTGACCTTGTGATCTGCCCACCTCGGCCTCCCAAAGTGCTGGGGTTACAGGCGTGAGCCACCGCGCCTGAAAGAAACGAATCAACAAAAACAACAAGGAAAAGGAATTCAGTGAAATAGAGACAATGTTGGGAACAGAGGAAAACTTTTAAAAAGCTGCCACTAATAACTTCAGAAAGACAAGAAAATTTGTTGCATCTTTAGAATAACAACAGGAAGCTAGGGAAAAAGAAACATCAGAGCAATAAAGAGCTGTTGGGGAAAATATTTTTATTTCATACCCCAGAAAAGAAATTTAAAAGTGTGTACAATTTTGGAAAATAACTGTGTTGAAAAACAAGAGGAATAATGATGAATAAGAAGGAAGGAAAGAAAATTAGAATCTCAATCTGGGAAGCTTCACGTCTAAACATTAGGAGTTTCAGAAAGAGAAGATACAGAAAAAGGAAAGGATAAGATAATCAAATGAATAATGTAGGAATATCTGTCACAGCTGAAATACGTGAGCTTCTACACTGACGGGTTCCCTGATTGCTCAGCACACTGTACACAAGAAGACCCTAGATGAATTATTTGAGATGAAAGAGAGAGGGAGGGAGAGGGGGGAGAGAGAGAGAGAGAGAGAGAGAGAGAGAGAGAGAGAGACAGAGAGAGAGAGAGAGGATATTCAGAATGGCTTCTGAATGTCGAAGCATTCAGCAACACTGAATGCTAGAACAAAAAAAGCAATGTTTTCAAAACTTGGAGGGATAATTATTTTCAACCTACTATTCAATACTAAGCCAAATTATCGATTTAGGGTATACCGTAGTGTATAGACATTTTCTGACAAGAAAGACTCAAATGTTTTACCCACTCCACATATTTTCTTAGGAAGCAACTGAAGAATGTTCTTTATAAAATGAGAGAGTCAATCAAGGAAGAGAAAGATGTGGTATTAAGAAACCAGGCCATGTAATGCCTGGGGTAGAGGAGGGTGGAGAAAAGAAGACTTAGCATGAAAGCCAGGTAGCTGGCCTGGAGATCAAAGGGTCCACAATAGGAGCAGAAGAACTGTAGGCTGTGGGAGAAAGGGTGCAGGATGGGTGGGTCGAAGAAGGGAGGGCAGGAGGCAGAAATGGATAGAGTGTTTGAAACTGTAGCCCAGCAAGTGCAAAAATTACTGGTAAGTTTTAAAAGATCTGTTGGAGCATTTAGGACAAAAGTAATAGTAAGTATGTTTAAAAAATGAAGAGAAACCAGAATGTATTAAGAACTCAAGGAAAAACAATAAGTTCTAGGAGAAGGAATATGTAATTATGGTACATTACATGGTTCAGTAATAAACAACATTTATATACTCATAATGATGCCTCCAGTATTTGATATATAATTAAATTAGGGATGTTGGTTGAGGATGGCATAAGAAAGCTAACCCCTTAACTTCTGTAATGGGAAGTTAACACAAAAGACTGAAAATTTATGAAACAAGATTTCACGGTATAAACATCTTATTTAAAGATAGGGAAACAATTACCAGGAGAAGTAGGTAAAACAATTGAAAGACGTTGGCTCTGGGGAGCAGGACTGGGGTTTTGATGGTGACTGGGGCAGGAGATTACCATTTTCTCAGTATAATCTAGTTTATTTTATTTAAGAAAAAAAGAACATTTATTATTTAGATGAAATAAGCAACCAGTATTAAAAATCATGCTTCCTGTGCAGCTTTTCTTGATGCCTTCCATGCAATCAAAATTACTTGTCTTCCCCTCTTCTCCCACTCCAAATCACCCTCCTCATTTTGTACTCATCCGGATTATATGACCTATTTTGCTAGTTTCATTTATTTATGATCTGGCATTTGAGACTAGATGATGAGTTATTTGAGTGTAGAGGCTATGTCAAAGGTTTCCAAAATTGTCTTGGTTCACGTTGCCTTTATTGTCTCAGTAATGTTTTGATGGGGCCCGTAGTCTAAAATAAACACCTAATGGGTCTGTTTATTAGGTAATTAGGTCCAAACAACTTAAGATATCTTCTCTAAGTGTTTTAGTAAGGAGCACCAGCAATTTACAGCACATGTTGTTCATATCAGAGAGGTCCCAGTTGGTGTTCCTCAAATAAGACAAACTAACTTCCCCACAAAAAGGGTTGCTTAAATTGCTAACCACAATAATAGTGAAAATTTAAAATGAAAGAGAAAAAGACTAATCCAGAATTCTGCCAGTGAAAAACATCACCTGTTTTCACTTCCACATTTCTATCTAGCTTTTTCCATATGCAGAAAATTACATATTTTTACATATAATCAGTAAAGATGTAATTTTGTGTCATATTTTCTCAAGACTTTCAGACACAGCTTTCTTTGCCAGTACGTGGTCTTCATAATGGTCATTTTCAACAGCCATGTTATATTTCATCAGATTTTAGTGACTATTGAAACATTTCCCTATGAATGGATGTATTGTTTGATTCTTTCTTCCTCTACAATTAACATCTTCCTACACATTTCTCTATTCTTCTTTGTAATTATTTACCTCTGTTATTTTCTGGTGGAGGCTAAAATGGGTATGAATTTTTAGAGTATAGAAATCTTAAAACAGGGAGAGAAGTTGCTTTGTTAAACCTCAAACTTAAGGCAGGGACACCCTCTAAAGCCATACGCCTCTTCTTGACTCCTTTCTATAAATTTCACTTTCTCACAAGAAAGTTTATCTAACTGCTGGCCAATTCAAATTTCTAAAACTCAGAGTTTCTTGAGCTCCACACAGCATCATTTACTTGACTTGCTGGCCCTCATTCTGTCCTCAGGAGCCATATGAAACAAGTATGTTTTCTTCCTCCACGTGATAGCCTTTCAAATATTTGAGGATGATTATCATGGACAGGTTGACCTTTGTACAATCTTTCGACTAAGGTATTCCCAGTCTCTGACTGTGAATCCTCCCACACAATCACCTTTGCCATTTTCTGCCCCAGTTACCCAAACTTCTTCCATTCCTGCCAAACATCCACAGCTCCCCCAATCTCCTCCATGGGCTGTCCCTTTAGATCTATGCCACTATATCCTGTTACATCAAAGATGCTATCAATTGTAAGATGCAATATGATTTTTAATTTTTTTTTTTACTAAGAAACAAAAACCACTGCCAATTAAACTCTGACATGATAACAATTGTAAAGCACACCTCATTTTCCGAGATAATAAAATATGAAAAAAATGTGTCTTAGAATCAATGACACACAGGAAGGCAATTGTTTCTTTTGTTTTTTAATTTTTTTATTTCCATAGGTTCTTGGGGAACAGGTGGTATTTGGTTACGTGAGTAATTTCTTTAGTGGTGATTTGTGAGATTTTGGTGCACCCATCACCTGTGCAGTATACACTGAACCCAATTTGTAGTCTTTATCCTTTACCTTCTTCCCACCCTTTCCCTCTGTGTCCCCAAAGTCCACTGTGGCATGGCTTTGCAACTTCATAGCTTAGCTCCCTCTTATTAGTGAGAACATATGATGTTTAGTTTTCCATTAATGGCAGTTGTTTCATCTCTTCCAGTTTGTACCTTGTGAGTGAGTCCCTGGGTTGGGGGTGGTTGCTGGTGTGTGTGTGTGTGTGTGTGTGTGTGTGTGTGTGTGTAGGTAGTGTGTGTTGCAAAGGTGTGTTCATCCATCCTATAGATAACAATGTAGTTCTATTCCAATAATCATTTATAGTAAGAATAATTGCAAAGTCATAACTCAGGAATGGAGAAATTGCAGTTAAAGCACTGATGATGAGTATTGAAATCAGCTTAAAAGTAGAGCAAAGCTGAAAAACTATTGAATTTATGGTCACATCTTCAAATGCAAATGGCATAAGCTTTCACAATGTCACAGTAATAATTTAACAAATTCAGGATAGGGGTAGAGAGAAGATGTGTCTGTTGGGAAGCATAAGAATTCTAATATTCTCATGTCAAATAATCCATGAATGGTATGTAAATTTGAAGCCTAGTTTAAAAACATAATGACCCCAGCCTCTTAGTAAATTCACAACCATATTCATGCCTTTAAATCTGGCAATCTAGAGGGGTCTTTTAAGAATTGATATTTCTTACTGGGAAGAAAATTGAATATTTTTTAGCGATTTATTGAATTCTACATGATTTATACTGTAAATTCAAATAAAAGTAATTAATACTTTTATTAATGGTAGCATTTATAGTACAATCCATTAAAAATTTTTATTTCTAAGTTTTCTAAAGTACAGTTGATTCAAGAATTCATGGTTGGCGTGTTCTATAAAGTCACTAGGAAAACTGAATTAGAGAATACTCAACCATTGTTCCTGGGGGAAATTATGTTTCAGGTTAGGTTCCTTCGAGCCTCTGATCACAGCATCTTCATCAACTGATCATTGCAAAATTGTGTGTTTTATGTGTGTTTCTGTTTAAAGGCACCTTATTTAATATATATTGTTGATTCATTTAAATCGAACCCGCGACTGATGGCATTGTGATTCATGACTGAATTGAGCTTATCCAACACTTGTATTTTCTCACATCATAGCTTCTTGCACTTTGGAAAACTAGACAGAACTTCAGCATTATGCTTCGAAACCACTGTAACCTGTAAAATCACCAACATGAAGCACAAAAATGGGAATTACATGGCACAAAATAGACTGTGCAAAGGATACTTATTTACAGTATAAGTGCTGAAACCAAATGGCAGGACATCACCTGGTTTGACTTAGCTGGGAATGTGTATGTCAGGTGACTCAAATTTCTGCTACCGTGTCCATGTCTGTGAATGGCCACAAAATCTCCAGTAGTATTGATTTTGGGATTACAAACAAATTTTAGCATGTAGGCAAATTCACAAATATGGAATCCACAAATAATGAGGATACACTGTATCTCTAATAAGGACTTCTTTCACCCTTCTTTCCCCTTTTCCTCCCTAACTTCATACCTGTTCTGACATCTTCTTATCCATAGAGAGATGTCTGAAATTGTTTGAAGAAAGAATTGACAAACACTATGATTGGGTGGTGGAATTTTTAATTTGTATTTGAAAACAAAAATATAACAGTATACATTGTAACACATATAATGAAGTCATTATTGTTAAAACATTGATATTAAACTTTATTATTACATATTACAAAAAATAAAATATAGTAAGTCTTTTCGTTTGTTTACCACAATGATATTTGTGCTGTTTTTTTCCGTGCTATAATTCAATCTTTCATTAGGAGGTAAGGAAATAGGTGGTCATACACTGCTGATTTTAGTGTAAATTAGCACATTTTGGGGGGGAAGGAAAATGTCAATGATTTTCATTTCATTCATTAATTCCATTTAGGAATTTTACCCATGGAAATAATCCCCCCAAATTTACTAATAATATTATTATTGTTAATAGTTGTAAACATATAAATCAATTCAACAGAACATCAACAAGAGCTCAGAAAAAGGAAATACAGCTTTTAGAAATCATGTTCTTTAAGAATTTGGATGACATTGTTAATGTAATGACAGATAAAATACTATACATGCAGATACAGATGTTAAAAAGACTTGAAGGGCTGGAAGAGGTAGCTCATGACTGTAATCCTGGCACTTCGGCAGGCTGAGGCAGGTGGATCATCTGAGCCCAGGAGTTTGAGACCAGCCTGGGAAACATGGCAAAACCCTGTCTCTACAAAAAATAAAGAAATTAGCAGGGCATTGTGGTGTGCGCCTGTAATCCTGAGGTGGGAGAATCGCTTGAGCCCAAGGGATGGAGGTTGCATGCAGTGAGCTGTGATCTCACCACTGCACTCCAGCGAGAGAGAGAGGCGGAGGGAGAGAGAGAGAGAGAGAGGAAGAGGAAGAGGAAGAAGGAGGAGGAAGAGGAGCAATGGAGGGAGACAGGGAGGGAAGGAAAGGAGGAAGTAAAGAAAGATTTGAAGAATGTATAGCTAAAATGTCAGCAGTGATTGTGTCTGGGAGACAGAGTTCTAGGTAAGTTTCATTTAAAAACTATTTGTAGGTATGATTCACCATTTCTACAGTAAATATGTACTACTTTATAAAAATTGATAAAATTATTTTAAAATATACTTGGCCCCTCAAGGAAACATCATGATAATGGTATAATTCACACAAACATTGTTTTTCTGTTGTTGTCTTGATTTTTCTTTAATTTTTTTCTTAAATTCTGGGGTACATGTGCAGGATGTGCAGGTTTGTTACATAGGTAAACGTGTGCCATGGTGGTTTGCTGCACTTATCAATCTGTAACCTAGGTATTAAGCCTAGCATGCATTAGCTATTTTTCTAGGCAATACCATTCAGGACATATGTAAGGGCAAAGATTTCATGACGAGATTGCCAAAAGCAATTACAACAAAAGCAAAAATTGACAAATGGAATATAATTATACTGAAGAGCTTCTGCACAGTGAAAGAAACTATCATCAGAGCAAAAAGGCAACCTACAGAGTGTAGGAGAAAATTTTTGCAATCTATCCATCTGACAAAGGTCTCACATCCAGAATCTACAAGGAACTTAACCAAATTTACAAGGAAAAACAACCCCATTAAAAAGGACATAAACTGACACTTCTCAAAAGAAGACATTCATGCGGCCAACAAACATGAAAAAAAAGCCCAACATCACTGGTCATTAGAGAAATGCAAATCAAAACCACAATGAGGTACCATCTCATGCCACTCAGGATGGCAATTGCTGTCATCATTTTTGTTGTTGTTGTAGTTATTTTTTGAGGATCTTGTACTTGTTTGGCACTCTCATAAATATTGTATCATTTAAAGTAATTTGTAATACAATCTTATAAGACGAATTTACTTATATTCAATTTATGGATGAGAGTACCAGAGAGATTAAACACATAATCCAAGGTTCTCCAATTAATTAAGGTCCCCCCAATTAAATCCAGAGTCCAGATTTAAACACAAACCTTCCCACTTTCACCTACAAATGACAATGTCAGAGTTGGAAAGCCATTGTTCTGCAGAGACTAGTAGAGCAATCTACCATTTTATTGCCAAAAAAAAGACATCTTCTATAATGTAATTCATTTGAACCTCACAACAATCCAATGACTAAATGAAAGTACTACTAAAGATGGTTCTTTATATATAATTAGAAGTTATTCCAATTAGGACATTATGATGTTCAATATATCATTCATTCATTGATCCTACATGTTCCTGTCATGTTCCTAAAACATGCCAGGCATTGTTCTAGTCACCGGTGATGTTAGCAATTAACAAAACAAGTTGCTTACACTGATGAAGCTTTCCTTCTTGTTTGGAGAGACTTTGCCCTAAAAGCAAAAATGGGAAAGGACTTTCCCAGTTTTATGATTCTTCTATTTCTGGATAAGGGACTTTGAGCAGTGTGGTTAACTTTGTCCTCAGTTGGAGAAGTTGGAGGAGGAATACTTTTTGGAGACTCAAGTGTGTATGGAAAATCAAGGCCTTAAATTGGAGATGCCTATTAAATATCTTATGAGGATGTTAAGCAGGAAGTTACATTTTTGAGTATGAAGTTTAGGTGAGAGGTCATGTGTGGAGATATAAATTTGGGAGACATTGGCTTATATGTGGTACTTAAGTCATAGAATTATATGCAATTATATAGGGAGATGGTGCCCTGAAGCACACCAACATTTAGACGAGTGGAAGATTTGAAGGCACCGAAAGGGACTGAAAAAAATAAATAAATAAAGATAGAAATCCAGAGAAGTGTGGTGCTATGGAAATCATTTACTGTAGAACTTGGATTAGAATGCAGTTCTGATTCCTAGTGTTTGTACCATTCTCCAGTTACTGAAGATTTTAGTATGCTTTTTTTCTTTTTATGCTTACAATTTTGTCTCTAAAAGAGTTATTTAAATAATAATTGAAGTGATAGATTTGCCAGATGGTAATTGCTAAGATGACTTTCTTGACTCTCTTAAGTCTTTTGGGCACAAGTCCAGTTTTCTGTAACCTTCAAACATATGTGTAAATAGTTCAGTGAGTTCATTACCAAACTCCCTGAACAGAAAAGCATGATATCATCCAGAAGCCAATTCTCACTTTAAGGTAAATGGAGCAATGAACCATTTACCTTAAAGGACCTTCACAAGTAGATTCATCTAGCTGTAATGTCCTTCAAAATTCACACTTTGTATTTTTATAATTCTTGCTTTTCCATAAAGGTAAAACCATTGCGTAATAAATTGAACTAATTTTCAATGAAGTGTGTTTTTATACCTGCATATGCTCATCTGTGCACCACCCAGATTAAGAAATACAAATTTTCCAATACCTCGCAGCCACTTCCATGCCCTTTCCCAGTCAATACCAACACTCTTCACTTTCCTCCATCACTATTCTGATTTCAATTTCTATTAGCTACATTTACCTGATCTTGAACTCCATATAAATGAAATTAAACAGTATTTTTTTCCTTTGTTTCTGGCTTCTTTCATGTAATGTGATGCCTGTGAGATATGTGGTAGTAGTTTGTTCTTTTAAAAATCTTTCTGTAATATTTCATTTTATGAATATACCACAATTTACGTGTACCTTCTGCTGATGAGGGACATTTGGGTTGTTTCCAGTGTTTGACTATTATGAATGAAACAGCTATCGTGAACACACCACTCATTTCTCCTGGTTATATGCTTGGGAGTGAATTGGTGGATGTATAAACGCATTTAGGAGTGGAGTTACTAAGCCATAACATAGGCATTTGTGTTTTTCTTTTATTCCAGTCTCTAAAAAATACAAATTAAAATAATGTGTCATTTATTGCTTATGAAGTTAGGAAATATTTCAGTATGTAGACTACCATTTTCTGTTCTCACCTTCACACACTGCTGGTTGAAGTATGAATTGGTATATTCTTTTTTAGAAAGTATTTTGCCTTTAAATTTTTTATACTACTTGACCCAGGAGTCTTTTCTCCTTTTAATTTTTTAGAACCCATCCCAAGAAAATAATCATAAATATTGTTAAACGTTCTGAAACAAGATATTTACTGGGCAACTATTTGTAGTAGAAAAAACAATGAAAATGATCTATGTCCATCAATAAGGAATACTTGAAGTAAATTATGTAAGAACCCCTCAATGAAATATTACATTTTATCTATGTAGGTATCAATAAAATGTGATTTAGCATTTTATCAATTGTATATCAATAAAATTTGACTTTTTTTCTATGAACAAGTTTATAACAATGTAGAAATATGGTTTGCTACAATGCTAAATGTTAAAAGTAGAACATATATTTAAAGCTTGAACATAACTTTGGATATGGAAGAAACATCTCCCAGGAAGAAATGTCAACAAATTGCTAGTGCTGACCAACAGAATGATAAACTGCTGGGTGATTATTCCCTTTACTCTATTTTTTAAAATTTCTGAAATGTTTAGTCCAGTTGTATTTGTGTGATTGGCTGCCTTTACTGGTCATTTGAGATGAACACTGATTATCCACCTAATAAGTACTTTTTAGTTCAATACTTACCACAGATGGTGGGACCTGGATGGAACCAAGGTTTCCTAATGCTTCTTAAGAATTTCTTTTTTCCTAATACGCTTCCCAATGAAAACATCATTTCTTGTTGTTGTGTTTTGCATAGACATAATATTTTTACCATTTGCAACAAACAACTGGTTTTGGTATTTTCAAACCAAACTAGTTTCTTAGGGCTGCCAAAACAAAGTACTACAAACTGGGTAAAACAACAATTTTACTCTCTCACAGGTCTGGAATCTCACAGGTCTGAAGGTTGAAATCAAGGTATTAGCAGAGCCATGTTTCCTATGAAGGCTGAAGGTAAGGAATTTCCTTGACCCTTTCAGCTTCTAGTGGGTCCTGGGGTTATTTGGCTTGTGGCAACATAACTCCAATCTCTGTCTCTCTATTTTCACATGGTCTTTTCCCTGAGTGTTTCTCTGTGTCCTCCCTTCTTATAAAGACACCAGTTTTTGGACAAAGGATCTACCCTATATCCAGGATAATTTCATCTTGAGATCCTGAATTAATTACATCTTCAAAGACACTATTTAAAAATATCACATTCTGAGGTTCTGTGTAGACATGAATTTTGAAGGAACACTATTTAATACACTATGAACAGTAACAGCAATATTATCAACAATATGTCTTGTGATTTTTAAGTCCTTAAGCTTAATATACCTAATAAATATAACAACAGTTTCCTTAAATATATTGCCTTCTTTGTAAAAGGTGAGTGGAACCCCAAATTTTTAATAGTGTGATTTTGAGAAGTAGGAGCCAGAAAAGGTTAAGGAATCATATAGTCTGAGATGCTTCAGGCTCTGATTTTGTAATGCTTTGGGAAGACGCATGTATCTCCACAAGAGATGAGATCTGAAAAGGTTAAGGGTTGTGTCTAATGTGAACTTACTGGAAAAACAGGAAATGAATGAGGCGCCTGAACATCGAACAGAGATTTTGTTCTTTGCCATTTCTCTTCATGATGTAGAAATTCCAGTAATCCATTATCCACACTAAATCCTTTAGTAGGATGATGTGAATTGCTGTGCCTCATGACTCTTCCATTGGTAGTGGGAATTGTTTTCCCAGCAATTGAGACCTCTAAATTCTGATATTTTTGTTGAGGGAAATTCCAAAAGCACTTACTGTAAAATGAACATGCAGGGGTGAGTTTCTGGCAATTGGGCTTTCCACAGTGTTTTATAGTCGTGTAAAATAGATGTAACAAAGGAAGCCTTTGGACCACAAGGGTCTTTTATCCTGACTAAGCAGCAACACCAGTGTTTAGGACAATACCAGAGAGAGAAGAGTGACATTCAGTTACTCATTTATTTAGAAAATATTTATTGAACACCTATGTACCATTCCCTGGGCTATGTGTTGGGAATACCACAGTGATCCAAACAGTGCACCTTCTTTCAAGGAAATCTGGGGTCTTATGGAGCAGACGAACAAGTAAACAGGCATTCAGAGTACAGGGAAGAATATGGGATAGGTGGCATAGGGAAGTGCAAGATACAAGCAATTATGGACCACCATAGCAGTTTAAAAGAATCAGCACCTAATATAATCTATGTGTGGTGGTGGTGGTGGGGTATCATAAAGTTCTTGGTTGAAGCGTCAACTAAGCAGAGATCTGTAGGGTGAACTCAAACAGGTCTTCGTCATAAGAGGAGTGAAATAATGTATTCATGGTTAAGTTCTTGGTCGAAGCGTCAACTAAGCAGAGATCTGTAGGGTGAACTTAAACAGATCTTTGTCATAAGAGGAGTGAAATAATGTATTCATGGTCTTCCATGCTTATCAGAAGAGTCTTATTTCCACTTTTCTTCCTATAACTACAATTTCAATCAATAGGGGAATGCATCAGCCTTTGTATGAGGAACCACAAATTTAGGCAATTGACACCCAGGGTATATTCTATGACGCATTGTTTGGAAGAATGCCTCGTGATCAGTTATCTCCATGTACTAATAGTAGGAGTTCATCTAATGCTGATTAATAACAACAACAAGGATTTATTAGGGGCAGCCAGAACTTGAGATATTTGATGAATCTAGGGTTTTATTTTAAAGTCAAAATAACTGAAGCCTCATATAAGAGAGTTTGTAATGAAGCTTGTGTCTTGTAAGTATAGCTTATGTATTCTAAGTTTTTTGTGTATATGTATGTAGAAGCTTAGATTACCTTTTTAAAATAAACGAACAATGGTGCAAAATTGACCATTTGAACATTAAGTTAATTTTTTAATTACATGGAATATTATAAATGCGGAGAAAGCAAAAATAAATATGACAAATATTACCACCTTGCTATGTCAAATCTTAATATTTTTGAAATATTTGCTTCAAATACTATTTATTAAGAAGTAAATAATCAGAAGTACAGTTAAACCCCTCTGTGTTTCTTTTCCCTCCCGTTTTATGTTCTCATTCATCAGAGATAATTGCCGAATCCCATTAGAATGTTATTGTGAATTGGGTGTTTATCATTACCTAATTGCTCACCATAATCTATTCTTCTCTTCTTTGGAACAGGTAAATCTTGATTTTTAAAGGGAAGAGTATGTTTCCCAGTTGCCCTCGCAATGCTGTAGTACCATGATTTGGCCATTAAGATTGGGTAGTAGTGTTGTGTATAACTAAAAGGAAATCTCCTTAGAAATAAAGAAAAACATCTCCTTTGCCTGTTTCTCCATCCTGCCACTGGAACTTTGATATAATGGTTAGAGTTATAGCAAGCATCTAGGATCCTAGGATGAAAGACATTGTCTGACAAGGGCAGAGATACAGATAGAAGAATGCTGGGACTGATTTTCTTGTGGGTTGGCCATATATAAACCTTAGATGGTCTATCTCTCTGCATGTCTTTTACCTGAGAGAAAAACAGGCTGTCATGTTTGTTGTTATTTCTTCAGTCTTTATGTCTAGCAATTAAACTTAAAACTAGCATTGTAACTATTCTAACCTATCGGTATTAATAGTGTATTTTTCAAATTTAAATATATCAACATTCTATTTTTAACATTTGAATTTTGTTACATTTTGAGATTTATTCATTTTAACATATCTAGTTCTAGTTCATTTTTATTTTGTTTATAACATTATACAATTCAATAATTTTTCTGTTGGTGAACATTTAAGTGGTTTCTAACATCTTATTACAAACATGGTGTGATAAACATTTTTAAAGAGATGGTTATTTTTACACTTATGCTAGAATTTCTTATTGAGTTTGTATATAATGAGTTAATATAATGTATCTTTAGAAGCATTCAAATTAAGTGAAGAAATAAAATAAAGCTGCTTCTTTTTGACTTCCATTTGAGGCCCTAGACAATGCAATGAGGAAAGAAATAAGAGGTATAAAATTAGAAATGAATAAATTATTATTTCTCCCAGTAAAATTTTCTCATAGAAATCCAAAGATAATTTATAGAACTATTTAGAACTTTTTTAGAAGTTCAGCAAGACTTCTAGATACAAGATCTATATATTTTGTTTGTATATGTATGTATATAGTTTATATATTATTTACTGTAGAGATAACACATTCTTCACTTCTTATTTGCCTAGGTTTTCCATGTACCTATCATTAATTGATTCTAAAAGTCACAAAGTACAATCATTTTTTCAGTATAGTCAGATAAATTCAGGCAATATATCACGCGTGGAGGTATGTGGAATAATTAGACAGAAAAAGACGGATTTGTTTTCTTTGAAGCCTTACATCTTTGTGAGCAGCTGTTAACTGGGGACATCCTTTACCATCATCATGAGAATTACCTTACCTTTGCATCTCTCCTGGGTTGGAGTTCAGGGTAGTTTTTCATTCCTTGCTTTCTCTTTTTAGGTTAATGTCTTTGTTTGGTAGAACATAACCTTCATCTTCTTTCTGAATAAGAATACATGGCATGAACACAAGGAAAAGAACAACAGACACTGGGTCTATTTGAGAGTGGGGGGCACGAGGAGTGAGAGGAGCAGAAAAAAATGACTATTGGATACTAGGCTTAATACTTGGGTGATGAAATAATCTGTACAACAAACTCTCATGACATGAGATTATGTATATAACAAACTTTCACATGTACCCCCAAACCTAAAATAAAAGTTTAAAAAAGAAAGAATTCATGGCAGGTAATTTTTAAAGATATTGCCAGTTTGGAAAATTCTTCTTTCGACCTTCACATTTGGTTGATGGTTTGCCCTAGTATAGACTTCTAAGTTTAAAATCACTACCCCTCTCTTCACACTTGAAGATATTTCTCCATTGTCTTGTAGAATCTGGTGTTCCTGTAAAAAAGTTCAGTGCCACTCTCATACATGAGTGTATAAAATTGTATGCTTTTCTCCTCTATGGACCCTAAGTCTTTTATTTACCTTCACTGTTCTAATATTTCATAATACTATGCCCTGGTGAGGGCTTGTTTTTGTTTCTTGTGTTCAGAGTGTACTAGACTCTGAATGGGGTCTTTTAATCTCTAGATCCATATCCTTTAATCATGGGAAATTCTTGTACTGTTTTGTTATTATTTCTTTCCCTGTGTTTAATCTTTCTTTCTGGAACTCCTAATATTTAGCTATTGGTCCTCCTAAAAGGATCCTTTATTTTAAAAAATTTCCTATTTTTAGCTCTTTGGACTTCATTCTAGGAGATTTCTTCAGATTTATCTTTCAAATACTAAACTGGATTAAAAATTTTTGCTGTCATATTTTTAATTTCAAAGAACTCTTTTTTTTTCCTTGTTGTCCAAATAGTATTTGTTCTTGTCTCATGAATGTAATATATTTTACCTCTTTGAGACATTTTAAAAACTTTCATTCTTACTTACTGTATTTTCTCTATTTTTGACACTTTTAAACAATTACTTTCATCTATCTATTATGTTGGAAGTATTCTTCAAAAAACTGACAAGCTTTTTGCTGTCCATTTATATTGAGAGATGAGGCACTTAAAAGTTCATTGAATGGCCAACACATGGGGTGAGGATTTTCTGAATGATGGGCTTCACTATTGGGTACCAAGCAGAGAGTCAACTAGCTCCTTGCAGAATCAGAGTACTCCAGTAACTACATGTCTTTTCACCTGGGGTCGATTGTCCAGAATCCTCAAGGCTACTGCCTGGGCTTGTAAACCTAGATGATGACCTTCTGGCAGTTGAGTGAAAAAGGAAACTGGGCTCTCCTTTTGAGCATTTTTAAT
Source organism: Mandrillus leucophaeus (assembly GCF_000951045.1). Classification (NCBI taxonomy): domain Eukaryota; kingdom Metazoa; phylum Chordata; class Mammalia; order Primates; family Cercopithecidae; genus Mandrillus; species Mandrillus leucophaeus. Next base: position 1,856,078 of record NW_012102710.1, read on the forward strand.
TCTGCACTCTTCCCTCAGCTGTACCTGGTATCACTGAGTCCAGAGGCATTGGATTCCACGGTTCAAGTGATAAACCTCATCTTTTGAGGCCCTGAGTGTATGTGGAAATGAGGAGAGTAGTTATCTCATTTGGGGTTTATGAGGCATCCTAGGAGTCGAACTGCTTCTCACACACACCTTTATTCTTTGTTTTACTGTATCTCCAGTGTCAGAGGTATCTGGCATTTCTGATTCCTGGTTTCTATTCTGTTAGGGTTAGGCTAGGAAATAAGGCTAGGGTTAAATGATAGAATTTTATTCATTCTTTTCTGTCTCTATCTATATTAATTCTGTCCTACCTAATGATATAAAAATTGTCTTCCCCTTGCCTTCAGGCCCATATAGGTCTCTAGGTCTCACCATAGCATTTCAGGCACCCTGTTTCACACACAACAGTAATGGGAATATTGTAAAGCCAATCTCCAAATAAGCTTGGTTCCATTTCTAATTGTGAGGTGGTGACTGTGCCCTCCAGTCCCTCTTGGGCTGGAAGCCTCCTAAAATCCATAGCACCAGGTAGGGCTGGGAAGTGGGGATTTTCCCCCTTATTTATAAGTGGGAAAACCCTATATGTATATCACTAGCTCTAAGCAGTGAGCCTAGCCCTGATTTTCCATGTTGGATGGCTTAAGTTTTATGATCATCACTCTGTGGGACCTGAACCCTTTGCCCCACTGCTGAGCCCCAGGTCCAGAGACCAGGAGGCTCTTGGCTGTATTCTCGATTTCTCAAATTGGTTTTTTTTCTTTCGAGACAGAGTCTCCCTCTGTCATCCAGCCTGGAGTGCAGTAGTGTGATCTCAGCTCACTGCAAACTCTGCTCCCCGGGTTCAGGTGACTCTCCTGCCTCAGCCTCCTGAGTAGCTGTGATTACAGGTGTGTGCCACCACACCCAGCTAACTTTTGTGTTTTTAGTAGAGACGGGGTTTTGCCATGTTGGCCAGTCTGGTCTCGAACTCCTGACCTCAAGTGATCCACCTGCCTTGACCTCCCAAAGTGCTGGGATTACGGGCATGAGCCACCATGCCTGGCCCTTGACTATATTCTCTCTCACTCATTTGTGTCTTTGTTTCCTTCCTTATCTGAGGTAAGTCATCTTTTCTCCCCCATTATTCCTATGTCTTTTTGCACGTGCATGCATGCATGCATCCACACACATGCATATTTTTCTTTGTCAGTTCTATTGTTTGGAAAAGAGAAACAAAGTGTGAACACAATATACCATCTTCACAGAAAACTTAAAGAGCAGTTCTTTGAAAACAAACATAATAGCAACAACGACAACAACAAAATCAAAAGCCAAAAACCAAATGCAAACCCACTGCCTTTCACTTAAAAAAAAATAAAATAAAATTTGGAGTGGGTCTAATTTGGATACTATATATGACCATGCTTTGTATTACCTAATGCCCCCTCACAAATCTTAATTATTCATTTTATGCTTATGAATCTAGGTCACCTCATTAGAAAATCTTATGACCTTCTTCACACTGGCCTCATTTTTTTTTTTTTTAAATGCTTTAAACATAAAAGATGAACTTTTGAAGACCTGGGATTTAACTCTTTCTCAAACATATTCCCCAAACTTCCAATATAATCAAAGCATTTTTCTGTTTCTGGAGTCCTTGAGCAGTGTTTGGCTGAGAGGCACACAATGAGAGGGTTATAAGGTTGTTCTTGACAGCCTGGGTGAGATAGAGTGACCTCCTTACTGCTTATAGTTTTCCAGTCCTGGCCCACTGCCGGAAACGCAGAAGTTCCCCAAGAAGACAAACACTGAGAAGTTCACTAAACATTTGGACGTCAATTTGCTTCTTGAAATGCCAGGCTGTTTTCTTTTTCTGGCAGAAATTGTTACTCCTCCTCTAATCTCACTGACTCTAAATGCTAGTTCTACTTTGGTAACAATTTTCCCTGAACTTCATCAGTTCCATTCAACAAATATTTATTGAAGCGTGCCACGCAATGTTAGGTATGGGGAATATAATAACAAATACAGCACAGTTCTGGTGCTTAATGACCTCATGGTCTCATGTCAGCAGACACACAGGCCTGCAAACACAAAGACTTACCAGGTGGCAAACCTTTGTCCTTAGTGTTCTAGCTGCCGAAGTTCACATTTGCAGGACCATTTGCTCACTGGACCTTGAAAAGTAAGTTAGTCTCTCTGGGCTTGAGTTTCCTCATATGTATAAAGAACATGATAATGGTACTATATAGTATATACATATATACATACATATATAAACTATAGATTATGATTCTATTATACATACAGTTGATCCTTGAACAACATGGGTTTGAACTGTGCGAGTCCACTTATATATGAGTTCGCTTCCACCTCTGCCACCCCTGAGACAGTAAGACCAGCCCTTTGTCTTTGTTGTCCTCCTCCTCAGCCTGCTCAACATGAAAATAATGAGGACGAAGGCCGTTATGATGATCCACTTACACTCAAGGAATAGTACATATATTTTCTCTTTCTTATACTTTTCTAGATAATATTTTCTTTTCTCTAGCTTCCTATGTTGTAAAAATACGGTATATAATACATGTAACATGCAAAATACTTGTTAATTGACTGTTTATGTTTTCAATAAGGCTTCCAGTCAACTATAGGCTATTAGTAGTTAAGTCTGTGGGGAGTTAAAAAATCATATTGGGACTTATGACTGTGGGTGGGGGTCAGCATCCCCAGCCCCCACATTGTTCGAGGGTAAACTGTGTATATGTAAATATACGTACACACAGATATGTGGATATATGTATATATTCATATATTTGTGTATATATACATAGTATACATATGTATATATGTATATACGTGTGTGTGTGTGTGTGTGTGTGTATTGTAGATTAAATTTCATAATACATGTAAAGTATAAACTTGAGGCTGGCAAATAGGAAGGACTCCTTAAATATTAACTTCTATTTTTATGTATATTTTAGCTCTATAGCATGAAGGAAAGCCTAAACTAGTAATGGATAAAACATGGTCTTTAGAGACAGGTAGGTCTGGGTTTAAAACCTCATTCAACAACTTGTAAACTTGAGTAACCTTGTATGTGAAGTCCTTAGTCCATTTCATAATCAATGCTCAATGAGTGCTGCTTTTATTATTATTATTAATATTTTTAGAGACAGGGTCTCACTATGTTGCCCAAGCTGGAGTGCAGTGGCTATTCACAGGCATGATCATAGAGCATTATAGCCTCAAACTTCTGGGCTCAAGTGACCCTCTTGCCTCAGCCTCACAAGTAGCTGGGACTACAGATGTGTGCCACTGTACCTGGCACTTTTATAATTATCTTTTCTTAATATTATGAAGCAAAGCTTCCTCATCTCAAAAATAATTAGTATTATCTTTAAGTTACAATTATCATTAAATTATTTGTGTTGGAAATAATATGTATTATTATATTATCTACAATATAATATTTATATTATATAAATTATGTATTATATTAATAATATATAATATGTGATATAATATATTATATATTTTATATAATATATTTTAATATATATCTTTGTGTTGGAAATAATATTTAATATATATTAAATATTATAGTATATAATTTAGATTATATATTAATTTAAACTATATTTTTCCAACAGTATTTATTTTTCTATCTCCATTATATATTTTGCATTCATCTCATCTACTTCATTTCTATCCCCATTTTCTAGCTCAAATCTTGGTCACCTCTCCGTTTATTATATTAGTATTCTAATTCATGTCCCTTGTTTCAATTACTCTCTCCTCAAGTCCTCTTTCATAAGACTTCCAGATAAATTTTCTTGAACTGCAAATCTGATGATATCACTCCTCTATTCTCCATTGATAGTATAATAAAGCCAGACTCTTTTTTCTCATTTCAACCTAAATTTGAATTCTATCTACCTTATCTTTAATTGTCACTATTCCCCTTTATATACTTGACATGCAAATTTGAAGGAGATAGTCACTCTACTGAAACCTTGCTCTTATTTTGCTCTGTCATCTTCCTGTACTACTTCTTTGAGCTTTGCTGCATGTCCAAATCTTCCAAGGCCCAGTCAAGCCCTTTTACTTGACGGTGTCTCCTCTGGTCCCCTCTCCCTGTCCTTCAAATACTCTCAATATTTTAACTACATCTTCATAATGGCTAGATTTTTACTGTGTTCTAAATTTTACCTGCCTGTTGTTTATCCCTGGTACCTTCAGCGTTTAGCATATTCTGTTCATTAAGATTATACTAGTTTCTCTAACAAATAAACTCCCAAATTTTGGTGGCTTAACGTAAGAAAAGTTTATTTCCTTCTCAGCTGAGAATCTAATAGGGGTGTTTCTGCTTCATGTAGACAACTTCCCTTCAAATAGTGATTCAGAGACACAGACTCTCCCCATCTTGGGGTTCTGCAATTTCCTAAGATCTCAGAGTTCTCTGCCTCCAGCCAGTGGAAAGGAAACAAGAGAGTAGAAAAGCAACATCCACATCATATACATCACTTATATTCATATTCCACTGCAAGACCAGTCAAATGGTCCCTCACTGATGCAAAAAGGCAAGGGAAGTGTAGTCCTTGGCTGAACAACGCCTTCCCAGAGATAGCTCTATTCTGTAGAAGAAAGCGCAGAAATTTTGGGTGAAGAGTAAGCCATCTCTGCCATGCTCTGGTATTAGGAGACACTTTACATTAAACACATATAGATGAAGATGGTAATAATATTTAGAATACCCACCATTTATTACCTATAATGAATCTTTTTGTCATAGGAATGGTATGTGTTTGTATATATGTATGTATATATATGTATGTATATATGTGTATGTATATAATATTTATTTTATATATATACACACACATACATGAGTGTATATACATTTATATATATATTTAAGTAAATGTTAAAATGTTGAGAGTATTTGAAAGACAGGGAGAGGGGATCAGAGGAGACACCATCAAGTAAAAGAGCTTGATTGTGCTTTGGAAGATTTGGACATGCAGCAAAGCTCAAGGAGGTAGTACAGGAAGAAGCCAGAGGAAAAGAAGGGCAAGGTTTAGTAGAGAGTGACAATCTCCTTCAAATTTGCATGTCAAGTGTGTAAAGAGGAATAGTGCGAATTAAAAATAAGAAGGTAGACAGAATTCAAATTTAGGTTAAAATGAGAAACAAGTGTCTGACTTTATTATACCAGCAATGGAGAATAGAGGAGTGATATCATCGGATTTGCAGTTGAAACGATGTATCTGGAAGTCTAGTGAAAGAGGACTTGAAGAGAGAGTAATTGAAATCAGGGACCTGAATTAGAAGCCTAATATAATAAAGGGAGAGGTGACCAAGATTTGAGGCAGAAAATGGTGGTAGAAGTGAAGTAGATGAGATGAATGCAAAATGTATAATGGAGAGAAAATAAATACTGTTGATGGCGTTTGTGGGGCAGAGGGTCAGGGTATAAAATAGAATCTTAAGTGTGCTAATTTAGGTGACTGGGAGAATAATGGTGACATTAATAGAAGTGAAGAAGGGAAGATGAGTATGGAGGAGGAAATGGGGGGTGGTTAATTTATTTTGGACGTTAGTAACAGAATATTTGTGTGGGAGAGCCTGTTGATGTTGACTAACAGGTGGTTGTCAGTTTTGGACTAGCATTAAAGAGACAGCATTAGTTAAATCAGCAACATTTCTTGTGAGATGTGGATTTACAAGGATTATTTGAATGGGGAGGTGAGAGACTAATTGGTAAGCTCATTGAACTGGAAGTACAGTGTCTTAGTAACAAAATACCATAGACTGGGTGCCTTACATAACAGAAATGTATTTTCTCACCGTTCTGGAGGCTAGAAGTCCATAATCAGGGTGATGGCTGATTTGGCAAAGTCTCCCTTCCAGGGGTGCAGAGAGCCATCTTCGCTGTGTCCTCACATGGCAAAGAGAAAGAGGAAAAGGGAGCAAGCTCTCTGCTGATTCTTCTAATAAGGACACTAAACCCATCATAAGGACCCCACCCTCATGAAATCATCTAACTCTAATTACTTCCCAAAGGGTCCATCTCCAAATACCATCACATTGGGAATTAGGGCTTCGATATATGAATTTTGAGGGGACACGACATTCAATCTATAACACACAGGTATCCAAGTCTGAAGGAAAATAGAAGTTAGAGTAGGGAAGATTCTTCCTGATAGAAGTTTATTAGAAAAGTCAAAATCGATTGAAGTTGAAAATTTTCAGGGGTTCCATTATATTAAGACAAAGTAATAGGCAGACACTTAATATCCTAATTGCTCATTAGGGAGAAGCCGGGAATGTGGAAATGCTACCCCTCTCTAGCTCTGAAGTTGAAAATGTCTGCCACAACAAGAAGTGAATTTTGACCTTACCCAGTATAAAATTAACTTCTCAGTTCATTTCTCAAAACTGAAAAACCAGTTTTAAGGCTTTTAACGTAAGTGTTATCCAATCTATATAGTTTATTTGGCATGGTCTCTTTGATAAGTAGAGACCTGGAATAGACCCTAGAGATGATCTGAGATTTTTGTCTTTCAAACTGTGTTTCATCCCAAGGATGAAGAGAAGGTGCCTCAGGGTTGACCCAGGATGTGAGAATGGTCAGAGCCTGAGATAGAATCGACACCGTTCATATCTCTCCTACCCCTTCTACTCATCAGCCAGGTCAGTCACACTTATTCTGTTATTTATTAGGCTTCTGGCTAAGACTTCATCTGAAGAGAAGATTTCACGCTCTCTGTCTATGGGCACATCTATGCCTAGCCATGTCATGTCTATATCTAACAGCTATTTGAGAAACAGCACTCTAGACCAGAGCCTGCACACTTTTTCTGCACTTGGCCAGATGTAATTTAAACCTTTGGAGGCTGTACAGTCTCTGTCATAACTATTTAACGATGCTGTTGTAGCAGGAGAGCTGTCATAGACAATACATAGAAAAATAAGCATGACTGCATTGTAATAAAACTTTATTCACAAAAACACAAGGTGGATTTGTTTGCAGATCTTTGATGTTGATCAACTTTCCTCTTGTTTTATATATTGAGAAATTGAGGTAGAGTGAGGCTAAGAGACTTACTAAAGGTAATAAAGTGGTTAGGAGTAGTCATGAGAATAAAACCGCAGTCTCCTCATGCATTTCAGTCACCCCTGTTCCACCTCATTCTTATTACATCTTTGTCAAAATCCCTCAAAGTGTTGTTCTGGTGCCTTGAACATGCTGTAAGATTAATCAGTTGGTTATCTACCTTTATTATGTGCCCTCTTCACAAGCCAAATGATTTGCATGTATTATCTCTTTTAATATTCATGATAACCCTAGAATGTTGATATCATTATTCTCTGTTTTACAAAGAAGAACATGGAAGTTTAGAGACTTGTGCAAGATCACACTTTAATGGACCTCTTTAATAGTCCTGATTGGCTCAGGACGCTAACCTTATAATTTATCATCAACTCGTCCTTTTCTCTTGGAGTCCCTAGAGTCAATTCATAGAAACTTGTTTCAGCTTTCAAAATATACTCAGGATTCAGCCACTTCTCATCACCTCCACTATTACTATTTTGGTCTGAACTGCTGTCACCTCTCCCCAGGATTGCTGCAACGACCATCTAGTAGGTCTCCCTGCCTCCAGCTTTATACACTTAAGGTCTATTCCCACCATAATCACAAGAGTGATTCTGTTAAAACACGAGATAGATCCTGGCACTTGTCTTCCAAACCCCTGCCAGGGCTACTCATGTCACTCAATAAAGGCAGAAATCCTACCATGGCCCTTATGGCCCTGCATACTCTGCCCGTAACCTGAACTCTCTTACTACTCTCCCCTCCCACTCTTTGCCTACCTCCTGGGCTTCCTCGCTGTCCCTGGACAGAACAGGCATGACCTCTCTTTAGGGCCTTGTATCTAGGCCTACTCCATGTCCACAGGCCTGCCCAACTCTCTCACTGCTCCTGGTCTCTGCTCACCTGTGGGCTTCTCAGTAAGGTTCACCTTGACAGCCTTATTGAACACGGCATTTGAAATTCCCAGGCCGCTGGCCCTGCTCCGTGTTTTCTTTTTCCCAGAGTACTGGCCAGCTTCTAACATACTGTGCAATTTATTTGTTATGCTTATTGTTCATTGTCTCTCTCCCCCGACAAGCCCCAACCAGTCAATGTCCTTGAGGGTAGGGATCTATATTTTGTCTGCCTTTTTCTCTCTAAGGCTGTGAGCAGTGTTGGGCCCTAAGTGGGCACTGAATAAATCTTTCCTGAGTGAATGAATAAACCTGACTCTCTTATTTCAAGGCTTTGTTCTTAATTACTGAATTATATGGCCAAAGAAGTAAGATATTAAATAAATAAATGAATAAATGGAATGAATGACTCCTCTACTAATTTGGGAATTCTCTGGGCCCTGGGATTGTCTCTTAATCATGTGAGTATGCCTGGAACAAAGCAGGTGCTTAGTAAGTGCTTACAGAATTAAATTACATCCTGCAGGCACCAATTCTGACATTTGGGAGGCCCTGTTACCCCATAAAATGCTTCCCTCCTGTTTTGGCCCATCATGACCACAATTGTACTTCTCTTAGCCAAAAAAGCCCTTTGTCCCTTGGCTGAGGTTCAGGCCCTGCTGCTTCCAGCCAGACTGGGCAACAAAAAGGAGCTTCAGAAGGAAGGACAACAGTCACTTTCTTTCTGCAGAATTCCTCCCAGGCTGCTTAAGCCTCTCTCCATGTCCCCCCATTTTAAACCTTTTTGCTTTCTTTGCTCTGCAGGATTCTAGCGACAGTCCAAAGAGGTAACTCTAGCTGGATAGTATAAGGAGAGTGAGGGTTTCCTGGGGAATCCTTCCCCCTGGAAACAAGTATCATGGGCTCCTTTTCCTGCCTTTTATCAGAGATTTTCCAGAGGCACAAATTCAAGGAAAATAACAAATTGCTACTTAGAAAAGAGCAGTTTTGTAGCAGCAAACTTGTCGTCAATGTTAAATCTGAAGACAAATCCCTGATAACTCTTTCTAATGCTATTTCACCTCCAGCCTCTACCCTTAAGGTGGAATCTTTTTTTTTTTTTTTTTTTTGAGATGGAGTCTCACTCTGTCGCCCAGCCTGGAGTGCAATGGCGTGATCTTGGCTCACTGCAAGCTCCGCCTCCCAGGTTCACACCATTCTCCTGCCTCAGCCTCCCAAGTAGCTGGGACTACAGGTGCCGCCACCACACCCGGCTAATTTTTTGTGTGTTTTTAGTAGAGACGGGGTTTCACCGTGTTAACCAGGATGGTCTTGATCTCCTGACCTTGTAATCCACCCGTCTTGGCCTCCCAAAGTGCTGGTGGGATTACAGGCGTGAGCCACTGCGCCCGGCCCCTCTTAAGGTGGAATCTTTAACACAACACATGCTGAGTGTCAGAAAACTGCAGGTAGCAATTCTACCACTGAGGAAAGTTTAATATACCTCCCCAAGTGGAGAAACACAAAGGTAGTGGAGAGTAGGGATTTCAACCAGGGTCTACAAAAAGACACATGCACTTGTATGTTCACCAACACCCTCTTCACAATACAAAGACATGGAATCAACCTAGGTGCCCATCAGCAGTGGATTGGATACAGAAAATGTGGTATATCTACAGCGTGGAATACTACCCAACAACAAAAAGAAAAAAAATAATGTCTGTGTAGTGACATGGAGGCAGCTGGAAGCCATTACCCTAAGTGAATGAACATAGAAACAGAAAACCAAATACTACATATTCTCACTTATAAGTGGGAGCTAAACATTGGGTACAAATGAGAATAAAGTGGCAACGATAGACACTGGGACCACTGGAGACTGAAAGGAGAGAGGGAGGGCACAAGGACTTAAAAGCTATCTACTGGGTACTAATCTCAGTACTCCAAAGCTGAGTATCACTCAATATACCCAGGTAACAAACCTGCACACACATACACCCCCGAATCCAAAATAAAGTTGAAATTACATAAAACAAATGCAAAAACAACCAGGATCTATCTGGTTCCAAGGCTATTTTTTTTTTCATTGGTTCATTCATTCATTCATTCTTAATCACACGTTTATGGAGCACCCACTCTTGGCCAGGGACCATTCTCAGATCTTGAGAGACAGTCATGAACAAAGCAGATAAAAATTCCTGCCTTTGTGAGGCTTTTACATTCTAGTAATGAAATACAGATGATAAAAAGTAAACAAAATTTTTAAAAATATGTGTGGATGAAAAAGAGAAAGAAGAACAGGTAAGGGAAATTGAGACTGCAGAGCAGGGGAAATTCGCAGTAGGAAATCCAATGTGCTGACTTCATTGAGAATCCTGGATATGATCAGGGTTGAAGGAGGCAACGGAGTTCACCCAGCGGATGTTTGAGGAAAGAGCATTTCTGGTGGAGGAGTGGCCAGGGTAGAGGCCCTCAGACAGTGGGCATGTGCCTGTGTGTGTGTGGCCAGCCCAGTGACTGGTTTGGCTGGAGTAGAGTGAGTACACGGGAAGGGCAGATCATAAGGACCCCAGAGAGCATTGCAAGGGCTCTGTGAGGACTTTGGGTTCTCTCAGGGTAGAGCCACTGCAGGGTTTTGTGCAGAGGAGCAGCTGCCTCGTGTCTTTATGGTCTCTCTGGCTGCTCTGTGGAGGCCAAGGTTGTGTCAAGGTTGAAAGCAGGCAGACCGATGAAAGGCTGTTGCAATATTCCAGGCAAGGGATGGTGGCTTAGACACAGTGTCCAGGGTGAAGGAGCTGCCTTTCTCCTGACACAGTTCCTCTCCCATCCACTTTCCTCTCTCAGCTGATGACATGTTTATAGAATCTCTTACAATTAGTTCCTCCTTGGTAAGGTGGCCTTTTCTTTCCCCTCTCTGTCCATTGGCTCAGGTCCTCACTCCTCTCCTCAGCTGCTCTGCATCACCAACTCCAATCCTGGCCCAGAACTTTGTATCTCTGACCTCTTCTGTGGCCCTGTTTTGTGTCCAGGCCTCACCCACAGCAGCCTCAGAGCTCTCTCTTGCCCCCCTGTCCTGGTTGGTTGGTATTATATTCCCTGACAACCATTTTCCCCGTTTCACCTAATCTGTGGGATATTGCAAAACAAAAAGACACAAATGGGCTAGCTAATGCATGAATTTGGGAACAAAACAGGGGCTCCTACCATCCATCCCAAATCCAGGAGGATGGCAAACTCACTCCCAGTTTTCACTTCTTCCAGCCAGGGACCATCAGTGCTTGTCTCGAGGGGTTGTCCTATCAGTCAATGGGACAATACATGGGACATTACATTGCAGCAAGAATGTTACATAGATGATAGGGAAGGGGAAGGAAGAAGATGTTCAGCACACATTATATGTCATGCACTTTGTCTCCAGTATGTTATGGAACTGTCACAAGGACTCTGTGGGTGGTTCTAGCATTCATTGTTAACTAGATGAGGGAATGAAAAATAAAACAACCTGCACTGAGCCTGCAGTTGACTCCAGTCATGAGGGTGTGAGCAACCTCCAAAGTAGAAAGATGTTCCATGTCTGGAGAAGACAACAGATTCCTTGTTTAAAAAGGAAAAATACAATATTAAAAGGATGGCTTGGTTTCTCAGACTTGGGTGTGACTTAGTCATCACATTAAATCAGCTGTGTCGCCAGAGCTTCAGCCAGTGCCAGGTTGTGGAGAGGTGGGCACCCAGGCCAGGGTTCCCACTGCCTATTCCAGGCACTTCTCCTTGGCCCACATAAGGAAGGGGTATGTGAGGGTATGTGAGTGCTTTCCCATGACACCAAAATGCAACTAAGCAGAAAGGATGCATGGCTTGGGGCTGGAAAAACATTTACAACAACCTGACAATGGAATCCATTTGTCCAGGTCTAGCCAGGTTTGGCAGGTGAGGCAAGAGTCCCACCTAATGATACAAGAGCTCCTTTTCATCATTTGTGGTTGGGTTTTCCCCCACCGCCAAGGAGGTGCAGGGTGCATGGGCAGGGGGAACTACGCCTGTGGTGCAGGAATGCACTGAGAAGGTGCTGCCCAGGTAGCCCTGCCCTGCATGTGTGAATCACCCAGTTAGAAGGCCATTACTGGTGGGTTTGCATCTTGTCAGCATTTTACAAACTGGTAATTCTCTTGCCCAGAAAGTGTCTCCCTGTTGCCAGAGTCTGGAAATGCGGCCAAAGAATTTGGCATTTTCAAAGCCAAGAGCCTTCTTGTTTCCTCTATCAGAGGGGCTTTCTGACAGCTGGCGGAGTTGTGGCTTTGAGGGTAAAATTTTTTTTGTCAACTTGGCTAGACTATGGTGACCAGTTGTTTGGTAACGCATGAGTCTAGATGTTCCTGTGAAGGTACTTTGTAGATGTGATTAATATTTACAATCAATTGATAGTAAGTAAAGTAGATTATCATTCATAATGTAGATGGGCCTTGTCAAATCAGTTGAAGACTTTCAGAGTGAAGACTAAGGTTTCCTAACAAGAAGGGATCTCTGCCTAGAGACTGCAACATAGAAATCCTGCCTATGTTTCCAGTCTTCAATCTGAAGACTGCAATATTTCTTACCTGATCTCCAGCCTGCTTGCTTGCCTGATCGATTTTGAACTTGCCAGCTCCCACAGTGGTGTGAACCAATTTCTTAAAATAATCCTTCTGTCTCTCTCCTCCTTGCCTCTACATAGGTAGAGTCATGTATCACATAATGACGTTTCAATCAACAACTGCATATATGATGATCTTAGAAGATTATAATGGAGCTGCCCTACACAGGTGTACAATATTTAAATGTTTCATATTGTGTTTATGCTGTTTCTTTCTATGTTTGGATACATAAACACTTAATGTTGTGTTACAATTACTTACAATATTCAGTACAGTCACATGCTGTACAGTGTGTAGCCTAGGAGGAATAGGCTGTACCATGTAGCCTGTGTATGTAGTAAATTATAGCATCTAGGTTTTTGTAAGTATACTCTAATGTTTACACAATGACAAAATCATCTAATGATACATTTCTCAGAGCACATCACTGTCATTAAGTGACAAATAACTATAATGTGTAAGTGTGTGGGGTATGTGGATACATACATATACATGCATATGTGTGTATATATAAAATATATACATATATTATATATAAAAATATGTATATATTATATAATATGCACATATAG
>NW_012102710.1:1869909-1905326 GCF_000951045.1 Mandrillus leucophaeus
TTTGGGAACTGTGAAAACTTCTTCAGGACTCCTGAAGTCCTTCAGAATTCTAAAATTTCAAGCATTCCTCATTTGCACATACGGATGCTGGAACCCTGTCTTGAGTCAGGCTTACAGTCTGGTACCTGGTTCAGGAGCAGGATGTGACCAAAGAGTAGAATCTTAGCCAGTGAGGCTTCCCTCTGTAGACTTGCTCAGCTGCCTCCTGTGGGGCCATGGCTCCAGGGAGCTGCACAACTTGCTTCTCTGCTTGTCTTCTGAATCTGTCCTTCCAAACTCCTGGCAGAGGTGATGGACTGCCCAAGTGATACTGTTTCTGTATTACTGCTTATTGTTTTTGTTTTTGAGATGGAGTCTCACTCTGTCACCCAGGGTGGAGTGCTCTGGCACAATCTCAACTATTTGCAACCTCCACTTCCTGGGTTCCTGCCTCAGCCTCCCTAGTAGGTGGGATTACAGGTGACTGCCACCGTGCCTGGTTAATTTTTTTGTATTTTTAGTAGAGACAGGGTTTCGCCATTTTAGCCAGGTTGGTCTCAAACTCCTGACCTCAGGTTATCCGCCCACCTTAGCCTCCCAAAGGGCTGGGATTACAGGTGTGAGCCACCGCGCCTCCCTTGTTTCTCTATTATTTCTTGAGACACATTTATATCCAGGTAATCCTATAGTGGCCGTTATCTATCCATCCATCCATCCATCCATCCATCCATCCATCCATCCATCCATCCTTCCATCCTTCCATCCAGCATAGATTTATCCAGCACCTTCCTTCTACCAGCTTTTATTCTGGTTGCTTCTGGGGGAGGGCACATGAATGCACAGATAAGCTATTTTGGAGCTCTGTGGTCTAGAGAGGTCCTACCCTTGCGACCCACAGAGGGAAATTCTAATCTCCTTTTCCCCAGACAGCCTCGGCACTGCAGACCATCTCTTGTGTTCCTTCTTGCATCTCTTTGGACGCAGGAGCATGCTTAACAGCACTGTGGCTGACCACTGTTGCCATCCTTGGCTACACGTCTTCCTGTTCCATCTTGACAGTTGAGGGCCTAGGAGTTCTTCAGGGAACCCCCGCTGGGGTTTGCAGTCATCTATCTCCCTTTCCCACTCCTCTCTGGAATTGCGCTTGCTAGTAGGAACTGATGCTGACCCATCCCTTTCCCTGATCCTCAGGCTGTTTGATCATGACTATATTTCTTGAAGATTCCTTTTCTTCCAGTGTGACCTTTTTGAGGACCAGCCCCAGCCTGGAGGCCCAGACAGAGCTCTAGAGTAGGAGCATCTGGATAGACACATCTGCTATCCCATTAGTCTTACTGCTCCCACTTCGCTCTCAGGCTCAGGCTCTTGCTGCTCAAATACACCATGGCACACCTGAATCCATGGGTGATGGCACAAGCCACACTTCCTGGTCTTGTCCTTCCCTTCTGGATGTAACTTCATGTCTCCCCGTTGGAAAAGAGATTGACATGAAAACCAAAATTAAAATACTGTAATAATTGCCAAGAAGTGGTAGCTGTAGTGTTCTGTATGGCCTTCTGAGCCTGAGGCGGCAGCTCAGGTCAGGTTCAACAAAGGTTTGCTAGCGAAGGGGTGGGTAATATGAAATCTGAGTGGTCAAAAGGAGTCAGAGTGATTAAATGGATGGTGGGAAAAAGAGTTTTAGACAGAGTGAACACCAGCTGTGGCAGCACAGTGAGAAGACATTGAGATGTGGTCAAAAACCTGGAATCAGTTTGTGTAGCAGGAACACTGGGCAGGAGAGAGAAAACACTATGGGGACCTGGCGCTTTGGGAGGCCGAGGTGGGCGGATCACTTGAGGTCAGGAGTTCGAGACTAGCCTGGCCAACATGGTGAAACTCCATGTCTACTAAAAATACAAAAAGTATCCAAGCATGATGGCACACACCTATAATCCCAGCTACTTGGGAGGCTGAGGCAGGAGAATTGCTTGAACCAGGAGGCAGAGGTTGCAGTGAGCCAAGAGCCTGGGCCACAGAGTGAGACTCTGTCTCAAAAATAATAAATAAATAAATAAATAACACTATGGGGCTGTTTCTCATCCTGGAGTACAAAGAGAAGCACCTTAACTTGACTTTGTTTTCTCTAAGAAGTGAGACTTCTTTAGTGATGACGCTTTCTGGCACCCTGGCATCCTACCTGCGTAGGGTAAGATGGATACCTTCAAATTACCATTTCTTGTTCCAGTCCCTTCATACAATGAACCAGTTCCTGAAAATTTGCATTGCAAAATCATGAAGATACTGTAACTTCAATTGTGCTAACACTTACATGAGAAGGAAAAGAGGCTGGGAAGCACATATGCAAAAGGTGGTCATTGGTTAAGGTGAGTGCTGTTTGGTTGATTTAATTCTTGGCTTTATTTTTTGTGTTTACTTTTGTTTTGTTTACTTAACTTTAGAATTATATTAAAAAATTACATTTGAGTTATATTCAAACAGCTCTCCCAACAGATATTCTGGGTCTAATTTCTAGGCTGCAGCATAAGATACTCATCCTCCAGGTGGAATTAGTCTTGTTCTGTAATATTAGCAGAGGCTCTATTAGGAAGTGATAAGACCACATATTAAGGTCTCCAGGAATATAGGGGATTTTTCTACCAGTGGCAAGGAGTGTTATTCCAGATCAAGCTAATAACTTTGCATTCATGGCACCCGTTAGGGTGTCTTCTTTGTGGTGATTGCTAGTTTAGAAAATGGAAGGAAAATTCAGCAAGGCTGTTTGTGATGTGGCTGCAGAATTCCCTGATGGCTGAGGGTCCCAGAAAGCTGTGTGTCCAGCATACAATATCCTTTGTTTAAGCATCTGCATCTTTCCCCCAAGCAGGCTGTCAGCAAGGCAGTCATGCCCCCTCTCTCACTCAGTTCAGGCAGGAATCGAAGCACAATTTGGTCTCTTTGTCATTTCAAAAATCAAACCTGCCTAGGGACCGAGTTCCAGCAGCAGCTGTTTTTGCTTTATGTTTTATTTAAAGACATTTAATTTTGAGTCCTGTATGTTTTCAATGATATTTTTAATTTTTGGTAGAGCAGACTGTATACATGTATAAAATACCCTTGATTTATATACAGCAACTCTTTCATTAGCTGACTTTTTTTGAGGATAAATGCAGATTAATGATCCTAATTAATAACTAAGTGATTATAGCTATTTATTGTTTTAATTATTTCTTAAAAATAGTAGTAACTAAATATCAAATATATTAAATTATAGTTTATGGCCAGCTTTGTGTCAAGTAGTTTACATACATTTTCTCATCAGGCTTTATAAGAATCTTATAAAGTAGATGGAGAAACTGATATTCATTTTTTGAATAGAGTCTCAGGAAGGGTAAGTGGCTTGTTCAAGTTCTCATGGCCAACGAGTAGGGAAGCTGAGATTTTTAACCCAGGTATGTTTGATGCCACATAACATACATAATGTGATATTACATGTATACTGTATATGTATATTTATGTATGTGCATACCTATATATTATATTATTTGTATGTAATACCCAAACTTCCAAATCACATTTTCTCCTCGTCTCTTTCATTTTCTTTTTTCTCTGACTTTTTCTATCTCTTGGCCTCTTGGCTCCTTCCGATGGTTGACTAACCCTGCTGTCCTTCATGGGCTGTGATCTGAGAGGGCAAAGTGTTAAAGCATTTCCCATCTTATGTGCATTTCCCAGCTCACCCATGCCAAAAGTGGACTGAGCTCCTGATCCTAATGCCAGAGGACCTGGGATCATATCTCATTTCTTTTCTGTTCTAGCCTCATATATTTGGGCAAGTCTTGCAGCCTCTCTGAGCCTCAGCTTCCTCATCTCATATGTTGGCTGAGGCTCAGAAGAGCTGGTGTCCTGTGTGCCTGCCAAAGTTATCATGAGGATTAAATGTGAGGATAGATGTGAAAGCAGTTTATGAGCTGTAAAGTGCAATGGTCACTCTGTCATGTTCTCTGGGCTGCACGTCCTCTGTCATGAGACTTTATCTGGGAGGCAGGAAAGTAAGGAAAAAAGGAATTCCTGCAGAGCCAGCCCCACACATGAGCAGGAATTAGAAAGGTCATGTGGGATCCAGCAAAGCATCCAGGAGGCAGGATTAGTCATCATCCCAAGGCAGAGGCACTTGTTTGTTTCTACTCCAGGAATTTGTCATCATCGCAATTCTGCCACTCCCTGACTCTGCTTATTCTGAACCTGCCATTACTATTCAGCTTATTTCTATTCCTATCTCTCAGCCTTGTTGCTTTTGCTGCCTCATACCATTGTCTGTCTCCATCTTTCGCGCTCAGCCTCCTCTCTGAGTTAGTTCTGCCTTTGTTTCTGTTAAGGACCGCTGACTCATTCTGTAGGTCTCACACTTCTACTGCCCAGGGAGAAGGTTCAGTTTGCTATCATCAGTGTTGTGCTGGTAAATGTTTAATAACTGGTTCTCTGTGGGAGGCTGGGTGGGGATACGGGAAACTCTGACACCTGTGTGTTGCCAATTTCCTTGGTACAAATACTCGCACGAGAGATGGTTTCAAGATGCCGACATAATGTCACTTGGCTCCTCAAATCCTGAAAATGGAACAGTTGGAGCCCATAAGCTAGCGTAAGCCAGCTCCAGCATATCACTATGAGCCCTGTCTGCTGCCTCATAGCTGCTGGTCAGTCCAGCGATTGGCTGGTCTTGAACTGGGGTCCCATCCTGGTCCATTTAGCTGTGGTCAAGGTATCAGGATTATACATTTAACCTCTCTCTGAAAGTCCTGTGGACATAGGAACTTTCCAGTTTATTTGTTTGACTCTCATTTTACAGATGTCTCTGTGACTTCAATAAAATAAGGAGAGAGATAGAAAAGGAGGGTAAGTAAATATAAATTAGAAAATGATTAATGCCACAATAAAGGTGTAAAAGATGTAAAATGAGGGTTCAGAGCCAGGAAGTGTCACTTTCCAGTCAGTGGCAAACAAGGAAGACTTTATGCAGCAGATAACATTTTAACAGAGACTTCAAGAATGATAGGGTTTGGAGAGGTAGAAATAGAGGAGAAGGTGTTCAAGACACAAAGAAAAAAGTTTGAATAGAAGTGTGCAGTGAGGAGGCATGGAATAGGTATGGAGTTAGTAAGCATTTCACTTTATTGGAGCAGAAAGTTTGTGAAGAGGAAAAAGTGATCCTATTATGAAGAAAAGTTGGACCGGGCATGGTGGCCCATGCCTGTAATCCTAGCATTTTGGGAGGTCATGGTGGGCAGATAGCTTGAGTTCAGGAGTTCCAGACCACCTTGGGCAACATGGTGAAACACTGTCTCTACAAAAAATATTATTTAAAATATTTATATTATAAATTATATTGTATTAGGTTGGTACAAAAGTAAGTGTGGTTTTTGCAATTATTAATACTTTTCATGGCAAAAACTCACTTACTTTTGCACCAAACTAATACAAAAATTAGCCAGGAATAGTGGTGCACACCTGTGTCTACTTGGGAGGCTGAGGTGGGAGGATCACCTGAACCCAGGAAGTCGAGGTTGCGGTGAGCCATGATCATGCCACTGCACTCCAGCCCAGGCAGTAGAGTGAGACCCTGTCTCCAAAAACAAAAGCAAAAACAAACAAACAAACAAACAAAAAAAAAAAAAGAAAAGAAAAGAAGAAGAGAAAAGTAGAGGATTTTTGGGTGTGTCAAATAAGCCTGAAATATCTTATGCTGCTTTTCTGAGGTACTGTTTGCAAATAAAAGTGAAATACAAAATACAAATTATAATGCTATTATCTATTATTTTTACATGAATCTATTGAAATAGAGTCTTGAGAGCTTATGAGAGTAAGGTTTTGTTGAGTCACATAAATTGGTTCTGATCCTCCATTTTTTCAAATAGATGATATTATCATGGGTATTAGTTCTTGCACTGAATGGTGTCAGCAAGTTGAGGCAGAGCATTGGTGAGAATAAGACTGGGCTGAATCTGGAAGAAGAGAGATCCTACCTTGTTGCCAACTCAAGACATGGGCAAGTCATTTCTTTGCCAGCCTTGGTCCATCCTCATGCCTGTAATCTCGCAGGGTGGTTATTTGATGGTTGCTTTCTTAGCCTTCCCACGTCTATAATCACATACACTTGACCTCTTCAACTTTATTTTAAATGAAGTCATTCATTATTTGAGGACTGGCAAAGAGTAAAATTCTCCATGCCCTCAACTTGGAGACTCTTCCCTTGAGAATGAGCTACAACTGGAATCACTGCCAAGGTTCATATGTCATTGGGGAGGAGAATTCTGGTTAACTGAATATCTTTGTTAAAGTGAAGATTAGCTAGCATGAACTATTTAAACCCTTGCTGTTAGCAATATATCTAGAGTGTGCTAATTAACATCTCTAACTTAGGAAAACAGGAAAATAAGAATTAAGAAATATGTGTGTGTGTGTGTATATATATATATATATGTACCAGCCTCTGTGATAGTTACTAGGAAACAGAATGATAATAATGGCTATCATTTATTGAACATTTTATTCTTTGCCAGATACTGTTCTGAGAGCTTTATGCACATCATCTCCTTCAACATTCCCAACAAATATAAAAACTAAGCAAACGGTTATAATACTTTGTAGTGGGCTGAATAGGGATCATCCAAAAATGATATGTCCGTATGCACATCCCTGGACCTGTGGCCTTATTTGGGAAGGGGGTGTTTGCGGATGTAATTAAGCATCTTGAAATGATGAGGTCATCCTGGATTATCCAAGATGGCCCTAAATACAGTGGCAAGTGCCATTATAGGAGACACACAGGGAAGAAGCACACCGAGGAGGAGGCAATGGGACCATGGAGGCAGATATTGGGGTGATATAGCCACAAGCCATGGAACACCCAGAGCCCCCAGATGCTGGAAGAGACAAGACACAGATAATCTTCTACAGCCTTGGTAGGCATGGCCCTACCAACACCTTGATATCAGACTGTGGGCCTCCAGAATTGTGCAAGCATGAATTTCTGATGTTTCCGGCCACCAAGTTTATGGTAATTTGCTACAGGAGCCATAAGAAACTAATAAATACCCATTTTACAAATATGAGAATGAAGCATAGAAGGGCCAATCAACTTACCTGAGATCTCACAGTTAGTAAGAAATGGCTGCAGGAGACTCACCTAGGCATCCTTAGAGTTTGCTTTCAACCTTAATAGACAACTGCACCTCATAATGTCTCTACCCCTAATGAGATATATAAGTGACCCAGTTACTCTGAAAAGTGCAATGGAAACTTGGGAAAGACATAGGGTGCAGCTATAGGAGCACAAGAGGGGCATATAACCCTGCTTTTGAGGGGAGGCATGAGTATCAGGGAAAATATCCTGAGGGAGGTGATGATATTGAGCTGATAAAGATTTGTTTTTTTTTTTTAATTTTAAAAAATTTTAAGTTCAGGGGTGTGTGTGCAGAACGTGCAGGTTTGTTACATAGGTAAATGTATATCATGGTGATTTTGTGCATAGACCATCCCATCATCCAGGTATTAAGACCAGCATCTATTAGCTATCCTTCCTGATGCTCCCCCTCCTCCCCACTACTCTCTGACAGGCCCCATTATGTGTTGTTCCCCACTTTGTGTCCATGTGTTTTCATCATTCAGCTCCCACTTATAAGTGAGAACATGAGGTATTTGGTTTTCTATTCCTGTATTAGTTTGCTGAGGATAATGACCTCCCGCTCTATCCATTTCCCTGCAAAGGACATGATCTCATTCCTTTTTATGGCTGCATAGTATTCCGTGGTGTATATGTGCCACAGTTTCTTTATCCAGTCTATCATTGATGGGACATACCATGTCTTTGCTATTGTGAATAGTGCTGCAATGGACTTACACATGCATGTATCTTTATAATAGAATGATTTATATTCCTTTGGGCATGTACAAGGAACTTAAATTTACAAGAAGATTTTTTATGTTTTTTTTTTTTAAGACAGTAAAGTGGGGATATTTTTCCAAGCAGAAGGAGCAACCATAGCAGGTGAGAAAGAGCAGAGATGTTAAAAAGACTAAGTAGCTGGTCCTACATAGCAGGAAATTGTGGCCAATGTCTGGGAAGCCCTGACTTCAGATCCCATCTTCTTTCATGCTGCCTTCTGGACTGAGAGGCAGGAGTGTTCTTTGTGTCATGTCTTCCTCATTTCTTAGCTGTCTGACCTCTGCAAATTTGCTTAACCACCCTACACGTCAATTCCATCTGCTGTCAAAAGAGGGTAAAAATAATAGTGCCAGCTCTCTCTAACTCACATAAGACTCTGTGAGTAAAATCTTTGTAAATGGAAAGGCTTAGAAAAATATGAGTAATTGTTTATGTGATGAGCCTAAGTTTTTCTTTGGAATTTTATTTTTTGAGATAACCTTCCAGTTCAGCACAGTTTCTTGTGGTTTGCTGATTTCCCCTAAAAGTCTAGTAACATAAGTTTTCTCATTAACAGTTTTTAAGATATGGGCTTATTTTAATATTCCTCTCCAAATCATTCCAAGCAGTTTTCAAATGTTTTTCTCAAAAGTCCTGTAAAACCTCAATCCATTGATCATGGATTTTCATTGGATATATGAACACCAGACCTATATTACATTTGCCTCATGAAAGGTGTTCAGAAACACTCTTTATCTGAAGATCATAATAGAAGAGACTCCCAGCACCTCAGCTGAACAACACAGGTTTGCTTTATTTTAGAATGTCAGCACCTAGGTGTGGACTACGTCTTCTCATTCTGCAAACTGCAATCCAGCACAGCCATGCGTCTTCAATGCAGAAAATGTGGGTGTTTACAATAGGGTGGTATTTGTTCCTCCCTAATCTCTATCCAATTTTACAATTAAACTTTTACCTTGAAAAACCTAGCATGGCAAAATGAAGAGAACTATAAAGTCAGTCATAAATAAAAACCAGCCGCATATTTCAAAGACATGGGTGCCTGCATGTGCAATGTAAAGTCACATCATCTTGTATCCTGTCTTTAAAAAATTGTGTAAGAAGTAACAAGGGGTAACAAAGCAGAAATAGTGAGAGGACAGTTGTGTAATTAGCAAACAAATCTCTTTTCTTGGAGGGGATATACTGTCTCTATTACATAACTCTGCCAAAGTCTCTACAAGGGTGATGAAGACAGTAGGGTACAGTGGAAGGAAAAGTAACCTGGGAACCAGGCTATTTTGTTTTTTAATGTTCTTAAGCTCTTACGCTATTTGGCATTAGGTTTTTATTACATACAACTGTCCCTGTGGCTACAATAGTGGGTGTGTAGGGTAGAGGAGGGGGAAAATAAATTGAGTACATTCATTTGAGCTTGAAAAAGAAATCCAAATCCTAATGCCTTGGAATAGATCATCTCAATCTTTTAAATCATTCTAATTGGATATTTTTAGGCTGATTGTCCGTACTTGAACAAATCCCTGAGGTCAGGGTAATAGAGTCCTCACATGTGTTGCATTATTTGTTCACTCTGGTAGCCGGGATAAGGGAGTGGTCAGTATTGGTGAATCACAATGATTTGCTTCCCCATTGGAAAAATGGGCTTTGTTTTCGAAAGAAGAAATGAGTGCTGGGCAGAGAAGGACATTAAATGTCCAGCAAATCTTTGAAACCCTATCAAGCCTTGATGGTAAGGATCCTACAGGATCCATGGTTGTTTCTGCGGTTCCCACTACATGCTCCCCATTCATTATCTCCCACCTGGAGTCACATCCTATTTTTTTGTCATTGAGTGTTCAGCTCCCATTTCATCACCTCTGTGGCACCTTCTCTGGCAGCTCTGATCCATAAAGGCTATTTCCTGTGATACAGCACTGTGCTTCACAGATCACCAGTCCACCATAGCTTGCTGAATCTGAATCTCATCCAATCACTTTTCCAGGTCATTTGCTTCCGTTAATGTGTCTCTCATTTCTTTCTGATTCTCCCTCTTCATTACCACCTTAGTTCATTCATTTCTTCTCACTTGAATAATTGTATGTTTTCTTCTTTGTGCCTCCAGCTAATTTCTCTTTATCTGCCATTTCTTTCAGGGCAATCTTCCCAAAAGGTACACAGCTCTGAACGTACCAACACTCTATTTAAAAATCGGTAAGATAGAGAGGAAGGTAGTGCTGAGTGAAACTGAAATCTGCTATGTGCTGGAGTTTTCCTTCTGGAAAGCTGACAGCACACCTCTGACCCTTTCCAAAGGGTCTGATGTGAAATATTGTGACAAAGTTGGAATCAACTGGCAAGTATTTCAATAGATGTGCTAATAGCATGCAACAATGGGAAGGTGCCAGAACTGAACTGAGGTGGTGAATTGAGGTACAGATAAGCAAGTACCGAGAAAAAGGAGGCAAGAGAAATGCCAAAACTGGGGTGATTCAAAGGAAGGAAACAGGGTTTGATGCTAATGGTTATTGTCTGGCTTATTTGAGTAGTTTTTAAAGGGAGAGGAAGGGAGAGGTGTGTACCTACCTGTTGGTACTGTGGTGTGCCTTTATTATGTTTGGACATCCAAGCAGACCGATTTATTTGTTCCCTAAGCAAATATTTATGGAGTACGTACTCTATGCTAAGCACTGTGTATCAGAAGTAACTGCATACATGAGCCTTGGAGGGTGATTGTGGTTGATATGCACGGACATGGGTGAAAAGTAAGAGACATATTTTTAACTTTGTATTTTCCGACACATCCAGCTGTGTGCTTTCTGCCAAGCAGGTGCTCAAAATAGGTTTACTGAGTTGAAAACCAATTCATGCCACTAAAGGGTGTCCCATAGTCTCACAGGAATTAGGAAGGAGTGAGGAGCATCTTTAGTAAATAAACAATATGCTCATAGCACAAAAAAATACAACTTTGGGTTTGTTAGACTTTGCTCTGTCTTACTTATTAACTAGAACTCAAATTTCCTTCATGTGATTGTTTTTCTTCTCTTTCTTCTTCTTACTTTCCTAGTTTTCTTTCTGCAAAGTTCTCATCAACACGTTTCAATGAGTATAAATGAGGACTCCATGTCCCAAGAAACAGAGTAGCCAAGCAGTGAGGTGGCAGCGGGGAAGGAGTGGGGGAAAGAATGAGAGAGAGAGAGAGGGAGTGAGAGAGTTATGAAGTCTGAATCTCCTGGTGCTTGCCAAGTCTGCAGGAAATGACCTGATTGCATAAGAAAGATAGGATTGGTGATAAAAGTGCGGATAAATAGATGTGTGTGTGTGTGTGTGTGTGTATAAATATATGTATGTATGTATGTGTATGTGTGTGTATATAGTCAGAGTATGTTGCTTATAGGGATAATGAATGTCTTTGATCCTGACACTCCCTCACTGACAAAAAATAAAAAGGTGTTTTTGTCTATGACTGGTGTGGAAGTGGAGAACAAACATGCCAATAGCCATAGGATGGTGGTCTTGATCACAAGGGTGAACCAGCCTGGAGTGAATGGGATGGTACTGTGACTCTTGGTATTGGTATTCTTCATCCAAAAGTTGGTGTCCTGGGTCCTGGGCAGAAGCAGCAGCAGCAACAGGAGCAAAGAGAGGGTGATTCAGTGGACAAGGGAGACAGAATGAACATTTTGATGTCTCTGTTGACCAGAAATAGCAGCACTGCAATCTAGAGAGCAAAAGAGAAAAGGTGGAAATGTAAACTTCACAGCACCTGTAAGACATTCTCCTAAGGCCCAGCAGCATTCTGGGAGCATGTGGAAATGCTGGGAGCAAGAGGGACCAAAATTGTGTCTGGTCCTCTTTCTCCCTGGCTGGTGGGGCCTGGAGGGCAGCTGTTTTAATTAGAGCCATCCCCGAGGTCTGTATGAACTTCCTCTTCCAGGTGTATGGTGGACAAGATGAGCTAGAAGCATTTATACTGTGGAATATCTACATGCTGAATAAATCACAAAGAAACCATACTTGCCTGTGCATTGTTGAGCCCACAAGAAAGTAATGAATGTCCTAAAAACCACAACTCAAACAAATCGTGAGCTGACACAAGAGAGGTGAGTGATTGTGAAGGCAGAGTCATCCTGGGTAAAATGATGCAACAAGGTGCCTGAAGCTTTGAGGATTATTGATCGCACCAGGTATGAGAAAATAGATCCGGAGGTCATGCAAGAGGGAGGATGCTGGGCTTGAGATGCCCTCCTAAAGGTTCACTCTCACAGGGTCTAAATAATCAGTGAAAAGCTAGACTGAAGAAACAAACAAAAAAAAAGCGTGTGTGTCACTGCTGTGACTCTGGGTAGAATTTAATTAGTGACAGTACTAGTCGCCAGTGGAATTTGTTAGCTCTGGTACAGGTCTGTTCTCATATGGATCCAGGGTTACTTTAGTACCATCCATAAAGTCAGAGAAAATAAAGCCAATAACTTAAAGCATCGCTAGTTTGAGAGCCATTCCTATTGTCCAAAAATAGCAGATGCAGAGTACCTTGGGGAGTCAGCATCTTCAGCTTAGAGCCTCCAGGGTGCTCCCAGGTTAACTTCAGGCAAGTAAGAACTCTTAGGGAAAAATGACAAAACACACATGGAAGCAGGCCATCATGGATGAGAGTCAGTCTAAACAACTATGAACAGATTTTGACCCCTGAAGTCTTCAAATTTTATTCTGGTATTATCAGGTACATAAGACATTCTACCTAAGAATACCATGTTTAAAGAAATAAAGAGAATAAAGATAGCAAGGAAAAATGGATTATCAAAGAATGAAAGGGAACTCTGGAGATAAAAATGTAATTATTAAAATTAAAATCTGATGAATAAAGAAGGGATTTATCATAAGGATGATATGACAGCTAACAGGTACATATCATTTATTATATACTAGACCTTGCTTTGCAGACACACTTGAAGAAAGGAGTGAACTGGAAGTTAGATCTGGAAAAATTACCTTTAGAGAGACCAAGAGAGAAAAAATATAAATGTGAGTACTGTGGCTCAAATTTACTAGTGTGGTATCTTAGACCTAAATGTTATAACCCATCTGAGTATTACTTTCCTCAGCTATAAAATGAAAACACAGAAGAGGTGATGTGGTGGATTTCATTGTAGGACTATTTTTGGAGTTTAGGTTTGTCAACCCTGAAAAAGTAAAGTACTAAGTAAGAGAGGGTGAGACTGACTTGAACTAGCCTCAATATTTTCTGTTTACATTTTTGGGGAATATTTTCTTGGCTTTTAAAAATTTCCACTGTTACGTAGATTTAGAAATTGCATGTATATTTGCCCAATTATAATTTAATGCTTCAAAATAGCATTTTATCTTTTCCAAATCTATAAATGACTTAGAACCATCATGACTTGGGAAAAGAATGTCACAGACATCCCACAGCAGGTATTTTCTGTCCATCAGATCATATCATTTTCATGTACCATGAGTCACAGCAAATTCATACATTATTAGAAGCTGATTTAGTAAATGAATTATCATTTAAAAGCCCTCTTAGTTAGAACAACTTTAATGTTCATATCCTTCCAGGATTTAGAATCTTGAAAAACAAAATTCTGTTTTGGAATGCTGCCCATTTAATGGGATTGTTTGGACAACTGAAGAGATAATGGAATTATAGATAGTTGCTCATAGTAGATACTTATCCCTTTCATTGTTTGTGGTTTGCAAATGACAAAAACAAACTCTTGCTTATTTAAGCAGGAAAGGAATTAAATGGAAGGAAGACAAGGTGGAAATGCTCATAGAATTGGTAAGAAGACTGGAGAAACAGCCTTAGAAGGTGGGCAGAAACCACAAGAGGCAAGGCCCAGCCACCATCAACCAAGCCCCAGTCGATGAAGAAGCTGATTGGCATCTCTGAACTGGAAACTTATCACACACCAGTGGGTCCTTGAATCAACTTCTTTGACAAATGATCTCCATCACTATTGTGACTCTGAAGTCATCCACATAGTCTAGTGTAGGTCATATGCTGGAAACCTTGTGACTACAGGGCGGAGAGGGTATCTGGCCTCCTTTGGCTTCTGTCCTAACAGAATATTGATATTAATGCAGTCAAGATGCAGAACAATTTCTTCACAGTATTAGTCCATTCTCATGCTGCTATGAAGAAATACTTGATACTGGGTAATTTATAAAGAAAAGAGGTTTAATTGACTCACAGTTCCACAGGGCTAGGGAGGCCTCAGGAAACTTACAACTGAGGCAGAAGGGGGAGCAAACATGTCCTTCTTCACATGGCAGCAGAAAGGAGAAGTGCCAGCAGGGGAAATGCCAGACACTTGTAAAACCATCAGATCTCACTCACTATCATGAGAACAGCATGGAGGAAACCACCTCCATGATTCAATTACCTCCCACTGGGTCCCTCCCATAACATGGTGGCATTATGGAGATTACAAATCAAGATGAGATTTGGGTGGGAACACAACCAAACCATATTAATCACCAACACGGTGACTGTAGTAAATAACAATATGTTATATTCTTGAAAAATGCTGAGTATATTTTAAGTGTTATTGCCACAAAGGACAACTGTGTGAGGTAATGCATAAGTTAATTAGCTAGATTTAGCCATTCTACAATGCATATATATTTCAAAACATCATGTTGTACATAATAAATAAATATGATTTTACCTGTCTACTAAAAAATGTTTAAAAGGGCAGGATTGCTATTTTAAAAAATCAAAACAATACAGAATGTTCTCCTTTTCATGAGAGATCCCCAAATCCAACTCACCTGAGTTACTTCTTTCAAACTTGTGATACATACACACATATACATATAATGTGATTTCCTATAAAAATTAAAGAATATCTATTTCAACAAACATTTTTGAAACTTTTCATGCAACAATCTGAGCAAATCACTTTCCATGCACAATAACTTCTATTCTTTTTTGCGAGTCTGTGGCTTCCATGCTTTTCCAGCTCTCTCTTCTTCCCCTCCTCTAGGCTGCGAACTCCTTGGCAGATGGGACTATCCATCATTGCTGCATCTTCGGCACTTAGCTGCATTCCCTATACATGGTGCCTCCCAACATATGTGTGTAGGATGTCAGGAGGACCATATTGTCTAGAAAGAAAAGAAATAGTCCAATGGAGAGCCTTGCAATGTATAGCAATCTCTCACTGAAGGCAAGTCCTAAGATGCCTAGAAACCAGAGTTTCCATTTGACCTTGGGCAGGGAAGTGGGAGCAGGAAAATCTCACTGCCCTCTCCAGCTGGCACGGTCTGCACATTTTCACAGCAGGTCTCCCTGACTCATTCAGAAACAGTCTCCTTGCCTTTCCCTCTGGGTGAAAAAATGGCAAATCCCCATCTCTCTCAAAGTGCGTTGCATTGCTGCTTGTTCTAGAAGCTTATTTTCAGAAAGCAAGAAGTCACTTCTTGTGACATCCCACAGCAGGGGATGCATTTTTGGCACAATTCCACAAACATTTCCTCAAAACCCTACTGAGTTGCAGTAGGTGCTGATAACCCAAAAACTAATTCAACCACCAGTCATAAATTAATAAGCATTTTCTGAGCACCTACTACATGACAAGAAGAGGACAAAACACTCAGGCCAGTCCAAGGAGAGTAAGATGTGGTCCCTGGCCTCTCATAGATAAAAATTTTCTGGAGAAGATATGAGTAGATTACTAACAACATTGAAGTAAAATAGCATGAGTGTTATACCAGCAGTGCAAACACCATGTTTGGGGAATGTTGAGGTGGTATCTATTTTGATCACCTTGTGTAAACACAACTGACCTAAAACTTTTTGGAATAATGATACACATCAGCTACAAAATAGAGCAGTTTCTCTCTTGTCTCTCTCTCTCTCTCTCTCTCTCTCTCTCTCTCTGTTAATTATAATCAGTAGATAGGGAGGTTAACTTCTCTTGGCTGTCCTTGGGAGGAAGCAGGAGGAAGTAGAAGGAAGCAGGAGGAACTGTTGGCTTCAGGGTGAAGGTGGCATTTGCAGAGTTGTAATAGATTACTAGAATTCACTGGAGAAATGGGGATGAGGAGAGAACAACATGTGCAAAGGCAAAGAGGGCATGCAATGCAGGTGGTTTGGGAAAAAAGTTAAATCTAGTGTTATTGGAGCACAAACATGAACTTCAGATTAAATAGCACACTCCAAAAACATACTTCCTTGGAGAAGAAAGGGGAAAAGTGAATCATTCCTCCATACCATTTTCACTGGCAACCTGCCCTAATCAGAATAGCAAACACTCTTAGCATTTAACATATGCTTGTACTGTTCTGTTTTTCATATAATCTCCTCACAACACCCTACCATATACTATTATACCATACATATTTATTATCTTTTTACATACGTGTAGGCTGAAATGCAAAGAGGTTAAATGGTTTTGTCACACAGCCGTTAAGTAGTAGAGGGATTTTAATTCAGGCAGCCTAGTGGTATTTCAACCCTTAACTGCTGCATTTTACTGCTGTATGCAAAGGGGTGTGCCATGCTCTGGAGATACAGAGGTGGCCATGGGTGTGATTTTACCCTGCTCTCTAGAGCTTACATTCAGGGAGGAGGATTCAAATAAGCAAAATTAAGCATGAAATTAAGCACCTATTTCCAATTAGGAGTGCACCTGAAGTGTAAACCTGGGGGTTCTGGCCTGGAGCGGGGTCACAGGTACTGAAGAGTCAGGACAGACAGTTGTACCTGAGTAGGTGACAGTCATTCTGTGGCCTGCAGGATGAACGGGAGTGACACAGGAAGAAAGGATGGAGACTGTGAGGACAAGCCTGTTCTTGGAGCAGGAATCATGCTATGTGAAGGTCTTGGGCAAGAAGAGCAGGCCTCCTTCAATATACCAGCAGAAAGAAGGCTGGTGAAGTCCAAAGCCAATTTTGTGGGGTTTTTCTTAAGTCAAAGGTGGTCAGGAGGTGGAAATCTCATTCTGCAGGATCTGCTATAATTTTGCTTCTTATCCTAAGAGCAACGGGAATTCTCTGAGTGATTCTAAGGAGAGGATTTGCATGATTTGCATTTTTTAAAAAACACACTCAGGCTGTTGTTTGAGGAACAAATTGTGAGTGTGTTTGTGTGTGTGTGTATGTGTGTGAGAGAGACAGAGAGAGAAAGAGAGAGAGAGAGAGAGATGGGCAGGAAAGGAGAGCCAGAGTGGCTGCTAGGAGCCCTTGTAGGAGGCCAGTGTAGTAATGACTGTGGCTTAGACCTGGGGGTGGCTGTGGGGGTGAAGAGAATCACAACGATTCATGAGATATTTTGGAGTTAGGATTCACAGGACACAGAAACTGAGGAGTGATTGCACTGAGGAGTGACTAGGGAGCAACGAAGCCAGTTTGCTTGAGCTGACTCCCAAATTTCACAACTCTCTGGAGTGACTGTTGCTAAAATTTCCAGCAAATGGCAAGGAATAAATATTCTAGGCTTTGTAGACCATATGGTCTCTTGTAACTACTCAACACTGCCGTGTAGCGCAAAAGCAGCCATAGAGGATAGTAAACAAATGGGCATGGCTGTATTCCAGTGAAACCTTCCTTATGCACAGAAATCAGCCTAGATTTGGCCTGTGGGTCCTAGGTGGCCAACTCCTGGTCTGGAGTGTGTGAAGGTCACTGAGAAATGGTCTCCTGGAGGAGCACCAGCTAGGCAAGTAATTTCTCACTTGGTTTCCTCCTCAAGACACCACCATATAAGAGCCATTATGATGATCTTCATTACCCCTGCAACTATCAATTGACTTTTCCAAGGCCACATAGCTAGCACATGGCAAAGTCAGTGTTTGAACCCAGATCTTTATTTCCAAGTCCATTAAAAACCTTCCAACCACCCCATGCTATCTCCGCTTCCATTTCCTTCTGCAACTGTCCCATGATGGTGGCAAACTTTGTTTTGCAAGCTTTTTTCACTCTTCCCGAAGGAAACTTTTCCTTTTTGAATGATTTTTAAACAGCCAAACAAAAAGGGACAGTGAGTCTCCAAACGTGCCATTGCTGCTTTTGTTCAGTACAATAGACTTTATCTTGCTTTGTCCAGTTTCTACGAAGTGGGACATAGGGGGTTTGTTTTCAGGAAATCAGCATCCTATTTTTCTCTTTTTTTTTGCTCCTGACACAATTTTGTCTTGGAGATAAACTGTTATTTTCATTCCCTCCATTTGAGCCCCGTGTAGAACGTTTTCTATTAAAATTTAAATAAGCCACTTCAGAGACAGATGAAGATGTGAAGCTCAGATGAGCTGATTCACTAGAATTTGTTCCTGAGAATATAACTTATTTGCTCTTATAGCTTATGCAACTAGGTTTCATAATAGAAGTTTAAGTGGGCCAGCATTGTGCTGCTACACTCATTTCATCCAAATTCTCCAGCTAGAACAGCCAATTGCAAAGGGAGAAATGAGGAACATAAACTCTCAATTCCCCTGCCCCAGAGAGATGCAATTATTATTCCAGGAAATTGCTGGCAGCTGACATGTTTTTGAAGATACATTGAATTCTGTTTGTGTGATCCTCAATCAGTATACATTGCAATAAAATACTTTGCTACTAGCTGACTGTCCGAATTTTTCTCTTTTTCCTTTGATTGAAGTAGGAGACAGAGCTTAACAAGTTGGAGAGGTGTATATGGGGATAGGGGTGCTGAGAAGAGGTAGCAGTGGGAACAGAGAGCAGGATGGGTGCTGAAGTAGAACAAAGGCAAGGTCAAAAACTGAGTTGGTGTGCAAAGACCCAAGAGGAGAGACTAGATGGCTTCTAAATCAGATGATCTAAAGTCAAGGGATAGAGCGAAACATTCAAAGACCAAGTAGATGAGACAAATGTAAGTAAAGTGTGGGAGGGGTAGAGCAAAGTGGGAGTTATTCTGAGTGATTACAGAGAAGAGCATAATGCAAGCTGTGTTCCTTACCAATCAGTGTTCTGAAAGAGATTGATTCTTTGAATAATCTTGAAAATACATAATTTTTTATTCTTGGAGAGACATATTGATAGAAATAACAATGAAAATAATGATAATGATAAAAAGTAAATATATAGATGATTGCTGATATAAGCCTTACTACCACCTACCAATATGCAATCTTACTCCCTTTCTGGGTATATTGAAAAAATATATTTTTGCTGTTACTGAAGTTAGCTATAGACAGGTGACTCCCTGGGCCAATGAAATGTGAGTAGAAGTGACATGCAGAAGTGCTAGTGTTCACATTTTCTGTCTGCTTTTCTTCTTGCATCTGTAAGTGATGCCATTTCCAAAATAAAGATGACCCCAACCCCTACCCCACAGCCAACATGTAATGAATATGTAGGATGAAGAAGTAACTGTTTTTCTAAACCACTGAGATTTTGAGATTGTTTTTTATAGAAGCATAAGCACTCCTATCCTGACTGATAAAATAATGAAACCTAGAGATTAGTGGCTTCATGAAACCATTAAATGATCACTCCCTATGTGCCAAATACTATTCACAGAATTTTCCATGTGCTTACACAATAGTGTATTATCAGGAGCTCTGGCACATCTGTGAGAAAATAAGTAGGTAAATAGCATATAGAACAACAGAAGCCCCTCATTCCTATTATCTTTTTTTTTTTTTTTGACACAGAACTTATTGATGTCTTATGGAACACAATCAGATAACACACATTGAAAAACTCAGGCTTGAAACATGCTCCACTGTCCATGGCTGAGCCAGGATATCACCAGCTGCAGAGAGAGTGGAAGCCTTACATAGTGGGCTAAAAGGAGATGATGGATTTACAATGCTGGCAGCTTCTCTTCTCCCGTGCTTGTTTCCAGGGCAGTGCCTGAGATGATCAGCGATTCTTCATTAAATCATGACTCTGACCCTCAACTAACATTTAGTACCCAGGAGGAGTTTGGAAATAGAGCACTGAGGAAGTTGAGGGCTTGCTTTTTTGGTGAAATGGTCTTCCAAGAGGAAAACTTCCAGGATGCTACCTTCTTTCTAACCCAAAGCTCCTGGGCAAGATAAAATTCCTCACCTGTTGAATAGCTAGGGGAGCAACTAAGGCTAAGATCAAGAGTAAAGGAAGGGTGATCTTAGGAAGGTAAGGGTCATTTGGCTAAAACAGCCATGGCCAGTACTTCTGTATCCATCATAGTGCTATGATTAAAGTGGTGATGTGATGAATTTATTACAGAGAAGCTGGGTGACCATAGCATTGTTCTCAAAATCACTGGGAATCTTGAGGTCAGTCACTGGGCCAGGTAATCAAAGAGGCAATAAGGTTGGATGTAGAAGTTGCATGGGAAGGATGCAGGGCCCTTGTGTTTGTTGTTTCCATTGCTGCAACAGACTTCTCAGGACCATTGCATGTCTGGCTCTTTCTCATCATTCAGGTCTTTCCTATAATGGTATCTCCTGGGGGGACTTCACTGACTTCTGAACTGAAAAAGGGCCTGGTTACATCACTCTGTTTTACTTGTGCCCCAGAACTCATCACAACCTAATTATTTTCTTATAGATTTATTTGTTTATTATGTGTCTTTCCTTAGTAAAATATAAGCACCATAAGCATAGAGACCTTGTTATGTTCAACAACGAACCCCCAGTGTCCAGCACAGTATCTGACACCTAACAAAAGCTCAATCGGTATTGGAGAATGATCAGCTGAATGAATGAATTATTGAGTGAACAGCTGCCACAGAAACTAATGGAGCTCCACACAGTGAAACGTGCACAGAATGAGCAGAAAGAAATGCTAATGTGATAGCAGCCTAGGAACAACAGAAGATAGAAGTAGGTAAAGTACTCTGTCTATACTACAAGCTGGGGATGCAGTGTTGCCCAGTCCCAAAGGTTACCATTCACATCTAATGTCACCAAGGCTGGGTTTGGGGCACCTACTCTATGCTTCCAGAACCTACGTAGGTTAACACTAGCTAAGCATCCATAATCCAGGAGTGTGAAGATTTGCCAACTTACCTACCTCAATAACTAGCCCATATATTCCTAGAACCACTGTGTCTTATTTATAACAGTGTTCAACATATAGAGATGATATTTAATAAAAACCTGTGAAATGGGTAAATGAATGCATAATTATGTTACATAGACAACTCACTTGACATCTCAACCCAATCGCTAACTCCTCTAGCTTCAGCCTACTGCAGACTTTGGGTCCAGAATGGCAAAATGTTTCATCATGCATGACATACTGGTTACTGTCAGTGACTACTTAAAGGGATGCAAAGAGAAGGGACTTAAGGCTGATTCTAGTGTCAAATGAAAATGAGTACCATGATGGATTAGTTCAGTTTGCACTGGGCAAGGGGCAGAGGAATAGCATGAGATTCCTGTATTTCCTAAGCTGACTTTGTGGCCATGGATGTTGCCTCATTAGTAAAAATGACTCCAACTTGACCCAATTTTTTCAACCATCTCTTTGTAGTCAGTATATCAATCCTATGCATAAATCACACTTTGTGGGTTTTAAACTCTTCTCCTTGTATTCTCTTTTTCTTAAGACATATTTAATACTGTATACCATAGCGAGAGCCATGTTCCAGGACAAGAAAGTGACATAAGGAAATGTGAGTGGGAAAAGAAAAAAAAAAAAAAGGTAACTTGGATGTTTAAAAATTGGAAAGAAAGAACAGGAAAAAGAAAGAGCAGGAAGAGTAGGTTAAAATAATTGCTAAAAAATGATAGAATGCAAATCTTTTCTTGAGTAGAAATATCAGATGTGAGGCTTTAAAATAGGCCTATTAATACCTGACCTCTCTGAAATCAGAGGGCTAAATCAGATGTTCACTTGAGATTTTATCAGCTTTATAAGTTAATGACTCTCTTGGTTCATTAAACAAGAATCTCTTTCCTAGTTTCCTCTCCTTCTCCTCTCTTCTCCCCTCCCTCCCTCCCTCCCTCCCTCCCTCCCTTCCTTCCTTCCTTCCTTCCTTCCTTCCTTCCTTCCTTCCTTCCTTCCTTCCTGCCTTCCTTCCTTTCTTTTCTCTTCCCAGGTCTAGGCTAGAGCCATCTTCCTTGAGCACATGGTAAAATAAGCATTTGAACAAAATCAGGGATTTGCCATGAATAAAAAAGAAAACAGAGTTGAGGGGTTAGTTATGCAGCCAAGAATGTCTGCTGTCATTTATATGTATATTTCAAAATCTCAGCCAACTGCTACTTACTTAGTAGGTCCTCTGAAATAACTGTGGCAAGAAAACCCCGTTCTTTCTCATACTTCCAGCTGCCTACTCAATATTTTCACTTGGATGCATGTAGACAATTTAGACTCAAGAAGCCTGAGACTAAAATTAATCTCCCTTATCTAAAATCTGCTCTTTTCTTTCTGTTTATTTTTTCAGTAGACGGTGTCACCATTCTTCCCATTTACTCAAGCTAAAAGCTTCAGAGACCATTAAATGTCTCACTCTCCATCATCTCCAGCATTAAATTGGTCTCCAAATTTTGCATAGCTACCTGTTGACCTGATGTCCTCCACTATATTTTGCTACTGCTGCTGATAATTTAGCTCTTATGCCCTCTTACCTGGACACTACATCTGGTCTTCCTGCCTCCAGACATACTTCTTTCCAATCTATCTGCCTTATGGTGTACATTATGGTCAACCTTGCATGCATACCTAACAGATTGTCTCTCTTGCTTGTAACTCTTCAGATGCTTTTTGTTATGGAATGAGTTATGTCCCTCCAAACAGATATGTTGGAGTACTACCCCTCAGTACCTCAGAATATGATCTCATTTGGAGACAGTGTCTTTACAGAGATAATCAAATTAGAATTTGGTCATCAGGATGAGCACTAATTCAATATGACTGATGTTCTTATGCAAAAGGGAAATCTTAACACAGATATGCGCACAGGGAGAGTATATAAGGTGAGTGCGGAGATTGGGGTAATTGCCAGCAAACCACCAGAACTTTGGAGAAAAGCATGGCAAAGATTCTTCTTCACAAGCCTTAGAAGAAACCAACTCTGCTGACACCTGAACAGAAACCAACGCTGTTCTCAGACTTTCAGCCCCTAGAACTGTGAGACAATACATTTCTGGCCTTTAAGCTACTCAGTCTGTGGTACTTTGTTAATGGAAACCTTAGCAGACTAGTGCACTTCCCCTTGCCTACTAGGTAAAACCCATGTCCTTTATCATGATGTAGAAGGTAATCCAAGATCTGGTTCTGGCCCATTTTCTAGCATTTCTCACCCTTCTGTCCTCAAGAGATGGCCTATGTAGAATCTTCTCAGGGTTCTATGAACACACCTCTATTATTATTATATATATTCCTTTATTTTCTTGCTACATCACATTTGTCCTTTGAAAGTCAGATCAACTGCCATCTTTTCACAGAGGCCTCTTCAACTCTGTCTCTCTACAGCGAGTTTTCTCTGTTCTGTTCTCTCCTAGCACTTGTGCAAGCCTCCACTGAAACACTTACTCCATTGGGTTATGTTTGTCTCTGTGTTAAGTGTCTCTGTCTAGACCGAGAGAACACAGTGGGTGGAGATCACTTCTGACTCACCTTTCCTTCTAGTGTCCAGCCCAGGGAGGCGGCTTATGAGCTCCACCAATCCATGCTGGGATGCTACTAAGTAACTAAGGAGTCGAGTGTGGACTCCTGGAAAGTGGGCTGGACTAGAGTGGTGAGAACTTGGTTCTGTGTTTACTCTGCTGCTAATTTGCTGGATAATCTTGGGCAAGTTCCCTCATCTCTTTGGGACTCTGCCTCCTTATTTGGAAATTTGGATGAGTGGTCAGATGATCTTTAAGATCATCTAAGTATTGAATGAATTTCAGGCAGGCGTAGGTAAAGAGGCAATGTTTACTCACCGAAAGGCCTGCTCAAGCCTTACACTGGTTGCTATGAAGGCAGCCATTTCCTTTGCTTACTGGCAAGGCTGATCATAACC
Source organism: Mandrillus leucophaeus (assembly GCF_000951045.1). Classification (NCBI taxonomy): domain Eukaryota; kingdom Metazoa; phylum Chordata; class Mammalia; order Primates; family Cercopithecidae; genus Mandrillus; species Mandrillus leucophaeus. Next base: position 1,893,717 of record NW_012102710.1, read on the forward strand.
AAGAGGTACAAGGCCACTATGGCTGGGGTTATAGTTATAGTTGGAGTTTTAAATTGAATGGCCATTAAAAACATTGTCTGGACTATTTAGAGCCACTCCCTCTTTTGCCAGCAGCAATCTCAGGGGCAGTTAGGAGGAAGGTGCAAGAGGAAATGGAACTGCTTTCAGCAAGATACCTGCAAAACCTGAATGGAAAAAAGCCATAGGGTAGAAAGTAGAACTTCTTATTGCACCCTTGACTCTCCTCCTTCTCTCTCAGCACTTGCAATCTCTCCTCAAAGCAATAAAAGGCTCACTTGGTGAGATAGAAGGTCTCTCCATTGTTAAACCACCTGAGCTTTGGGTATCCAGTGGAGGGACAGGTTTAGAATATACCAAGACTGTCACAAGCTTGGTGAGCTTGATTTTGTGATAGGATAAGACAAAAGTCTTTATTTTTGCAATGGTGCCAAATTGTGTTGGTTACTGATAAATTTTCACATGGGAAATTCTTGGCTGGCTTTGCCATTAGTGAAAGCTCCCTTCGCTTCAACACTATTCCTTGGGAGATCCATATCTTGACATCCTGAAACAGTCTAAGAAATTGTTCCTATGCTCTCTGAGTAACTAAACATGGCTCTGTGTGTGTGGAATATAGACACTTTTTTCTCCCTTCCTGAGATGTTTAATATAGTATTTGCTTTATAGCTTGCTAGCTTGTGTAAATCATTTGATCTCCATGGACTGTAAAGTGGGTATAATCATGTCTTCTTTCCCTTTACTTTTTACTTCTAACAAATCCCGTTCTTTATCTCATCTAAAATCTTTCACTCAATGATGTTACTTCTAGTTTTAATACCTATAACTTGTTGAAATAAAATGATGACTTCAACTTTGCAAAAGATCATTTATTTAACTGACTTTAGTGAAAAGAAAGCCCTATTCTGCACTGTCATAGGTCTGGTAGTGACAAACTTGGGTCCTTCAAAGGCTCTGGTTTGAATAATAATTCTAGTGACATTTCTTTCTAGGTTATATTGCAATTTTTTCTCCTTTATTGGCCATTTCATTCTTTATAATAACCAAGGAAGTTGATATTATCACTTCCATCTATCAGCTAAGATTAATGATACTCAGGGAGAATAAATGATTGTTCCAACATCACCAAGTGGCAAGAAGCAATCAGTACTGAGAGCAAGGTCTTCTAACACCAGGTCCAGTACTCTTTCCACTACAGACATGATTACATTCACCATGTCTTGGAGCTGTTCAGTGCTTTATCTTAACATAGAGTCAAAAAATATATTAAGTGCTTGCTATAAGATGAGCTCTCTGATAAATGCTAGATAACTCCCAGTCCCTCCCCTGAAGAAGCCAACAATTGAATAGTACAGATAAGATTTCTGCAGAAATAGCCCCAGTACAAAACAGAATATAAATAGCTTATGGGTTAGAAAGTTCTTAGATTGTCTGGCTAAAGAGTTTGGAATTTATTGGTAGGTCATGAGGAGCCACTGACAATTTGTTGAGTGTCCTGTATCCCCTGAGCTCTTACAAAAATGGGACGAGTTTAGAGCAAGGATTTACACTAAAGGAAAATGAAGGAGGACAAGCAGGAGGCAGTGACCTATTCAAGTCACAATGAGTGAGAGGGCAGAACTGGAACTTCCAAGAGGTCAAAAACATCCTCCACCATGCCCTTCCCTCAGTTTCTGTTGTGCAGATGAGTGAAAGTTGGCCGGGCAGGAAGACAGGAGCTAGCAGGCTACAGGGGCTAGCTGAACTTTGGTCTTCCTCTCTGTACCATTGTGCACACACCTGCTGGCATATTGAGCCTATTTCATTCATGTCACTTTTCTTCCTGGCTCTTTGAGAGTGGACTAAACCATGCCACTTGCTTTGGACAACACGTTGTTAGCAGACCTGACACAAATTATATCTTCAAAAGACCTTGAACTTTGGGGTTTGCTCTTCTGTGCCTGTGTCATCACCAGAGGAGCATGCCCAGGCTATTAGCTCACAGTAAGAGGGCACTGCAAAGTTGCATAGCAGAGAAAGTGGGTAGGGGGCAGGGGGAAAAGTGCAATTTTCCAGCATCCATCTACCCTCCTGCCCAACCTTCATACCATACCATACTGTCTCTCTGTTGCACCTACACTGTATCCTGCTCATTTTATCGAGAGCTACCACATGTGAGTTGACCAAACTCTTGATCCTAGTTGTATCCCTCCTTCAAGCACAGCTTAAGTATCATATTTTCCAGAAGGTAGTAAAAACTTCTAAATCCTACTAATGGTGCTTTTCTCTGGGTTCCCAGCACAAGTGTATATTGGCACCTTTTAAAATATACTATATCTTGATAAATGCCTTATTTGAATATCTCCTTCAAGCAAACATGTAGCAGACAGAGAGTCTAGGGAAGAGGCAGAGAGAGCATGTGAAAGCCCCAAGTAGCCACGAACTCCTAGGGTGGAAGGGGTCTCTACCCCCAGACACTTAGAGCCTCTTCAAAGTTGGTTCCTTAAGAACTCCAGTAAAAGGCCTTATGCAAGCAGGAAGCAAAGAGCTAAGGCCTCTAAGCCTTATATACAGGGGCAGAGAATAGGAAATGAAATTGGGAATAGATATTTGGTGTAACAGCAAACTTGAATTTATGGACAATCAGAACACTGTGTCATTGTCAAAAGTATTAATACGTAACAGTCTTCTGTGCTGGTCACTTATTTTGTGCCTTCCAAGTAGACGTTTTAACTCCCACTTAACAGAAGAGAAAACTGAGACTCAGAAAAGAGAAGTAATGTCCACAAGATCAACCAGCTAGAAGCAGAAGAAATAGCATTCAAATCCAGACCTGCTTAACTCAGGGCCCAGTGCCTTTCTGCTGTGCCATCTCCAATGTCTGTTGTCATTGCTGTTACCAGCTGTAAAACTCTCTCCGCAATGTAGGCCATGCTGTTCCCCATGGGACCACACCAGTGGTTAGGGCTTATGATAGGAAGGCAATTACAAAGTGTCTTCAGAGAACCTGTCTGCAATCCCGTGGGCAGACAATCATACCTGGTTCCTTGAGTCCCACTGTCGACCTGCCCCACATGTCCCAGCAGGCCACAGCATTGGCTGGTAGAGCACATAGGCACTTATTAGGGAGGAAGGAGCTGAGATTCCAGTTCTGGCTTGACTCTGTGACCCTAGGCAAGTCACAGACCTGTCTGGGTTTGAGTTCCTTCAACTATAAAATGAGGGAGTTGGACCACACTCAATTCAACAGAGAACTATTTGGCACGTACTAGAGCTAGTGAGTGAATCAGGGTGAAGAGAGCCATGGTGGGGGGTGGTCAGTCTTTGCTTCCAAGTAGCATATGGCCCACTGGGGACAAGAACACATGCCCAGTTCTCCTAACACAACTCAAGCTGTAGTGACAGCTTTGACAGAGATGTAGCCATACTGTGGGACATCAAGGAAAGAGATACCTGTAGGGAGGTTTGGGAGGGGAAGTTTGCACCAGGAAATTAACAGGCAAAGAAGGCCTCAAGGATGAGTGAACTTTCAAAGACAGACAAGGGTCTCATTTCATCCAATTATCCCCAGAGTGTAGACACACACACACACACAGAGACACACACACACATCTCTTCCCTGTTTTATAATTTTTTTACTATGTATAGAATAAGAAATATGTTCAGACAAGAAAAAATGAGACCATGTAAGCTGAATAGTGTCTTTTGCCCTTTTATATGAAAATGGAACTCATGGCAACATGAAAGAGGGACATAATATGGTATATTAGTCTATCCATTCTCAAAATATAAAAATAATCTCCTTTCTTCCAAATGTAGCCTTTCTTTTACCTGCAAATAATGATGATGATATTAATCGTAATATTAATAATACCACTCATTAACATATCATCATATACCAGGTAGTGTACAAAGTATCTCACACATTTTATCCTTCTTTAACCTCACCACTACTTTGTGAGGTGGTGTCTCCATTTTACAGAAGAGTTTTAGAAAGTTGACAAAAACTACTCAGTTAGGAACTCAGGTTTGACCAACTGAAAGTCAAGTACTTAACTAGCCTCCAAGGAAGTCAGAAAGTGGTTCTAGAGATCTTCACACAGGACAAAGAACAAGACTTCTAAATGTCATAGGATCCTTCCATGAGTTTAAAGGGCTTCTAATGATGTATCTTTGTGTATAGGGGATGTAATGGAGACAAAAATAGGGCCATCTCAGCCAGCTGTTGGCTGTTGCGGTCCTGAGCTGACCTATCTGACAGCCTTGAATGCCCTAAGTTGCAACAGGCACCCTGGTCAATGACCCCTGTTGTGTTCCCAGCCAACAGCCCATATCAACTGCCAGCCATGTGCATGAGCCATCTTGGGGCCATAGCTCAGGAAAACCTTTAAGTCAGCTCAATGGCCAACCAACTACAACCACATGACAGACCCAACAGAAGAACCTACCAGTAGAGCCCAGTCAACCCCTAGGACAAAAATTAATTGTTTTGTTTTGGGTAGTTTTGTTACACAGCAATAGATAATCATAGTAGTACATTGAGTTGGGTTGAATTTCCGGTCTAACATAATTTTTCAAATTTTTTTTTCCAGGAAATGGATTTTTGGTTTTCAAATTCAAATTCTTAGGTGGGAAAGGTTGTTTTTGATTATTACATAATGGGTTGCCTCCATTAGCTGTTGGCAGTGAGTATGTTTTCTGCATCTATATTGGCAAGAGACTCTGTGCAGACAGACATTTCAATAGATTAAGGTTTGGCAAAGCCATTAGTATATTTTAAAAGGGGGAAAACATGGTGTCTGGTGCCAAAGGGCTTTTAAAGATTCCTGGAAAACAATGAAAAAATATTTAGAAATATCGAGGGTAGATTAGGTTATAGAGTAAAGTGCAATGTAGTGTTTTAACAGGCAAATCATGTTGGCCATTTCTAATTTTCTCATGTGATAACATTGTGGGCCAGTAGAGTAAAAGGAAGTAGGCTTGAATTCCTGAACCAATTTGTATTTGGTCATGCTATATTATTATTTTAACACCCATGGATTATGCAGCCCAGTGTCTTAGCTTCAGTTTGTATAGAGATCCTTTATTAAGTTTCTATTTTTTTCTGTTTCTTTGTTTTTTCAGATTCTAATATTTTGCTGGCTTCATGAAGGAATGTCAAGGTTTAGGATTTAGTGATCTGGAATATTCTAAAAGGTATTTGGTTGATTTGTCTTCATTGGCTTCATAGAATTCTCTTTTGAAATATTCTTGACCTAAAACGTGTGTGTGTGTGTGTGTGTGTGTGTTGTGAGAAAGTAGGCATAAAAGAGAAGTCAATGATGATGCTAGAATTCTGGCTTGCATATTTGTTTGGATAGTGTTGCCATTGCCTGAAATAGGGAGCTCTGAAAGAAGGCTAGGCTTAGGTAGAAATTTCATGGATTTGATTTTAAAGAAATGTTGACTTTCAGATTTTGCCTGAGGAGGAACCTCAGGGTAGCAATGTACTTATCAGGGAGAAGATGACTAGGAAATTTGTGCAGAAGCTGTGTTTAAATGTTGTATTAGTTTGCTGGGGCTGCTACAACAAAAAACCACAAACTGAGTTGCCTGAACAATAGAAATGGGTTCTCTCACAGTTCTGAAGGCCAGAAGTCCAAAATCAAGCTGTTGGCAGGATTGATTTCATCTGAGAGAAGGATCTGTTCTCAGCCTCTTTCCTAACATCTGATAGTTCCTTGGCTTGTGGTAGCATAAACCCAGTCTTCACATGGCATTCTCCCCATGTTTCTGGGGAAGCCCATCATATGAACCCACTCTAATGGCTTCATTTTAACTTCATTACCTCTGTAAAGCCTGTGTTTCCAAATGAGCTCATATTCTGAGATACTGGGGTTAGAACTTCAACATATGAATATTAGGGGGAAACAATTCAAACCATAACAAATATCAAACATACTCTCTCAATTTAGATTTTATGTTTATTTTGGGGTAGCTTCTGGGGTGGGGCTAACGAAGATTATTTGGGGGATATGTGCCCCACCCACCAGACACTCATTGTTGCTACCACAAATTTGCTGCTGTGTATTGAGGTGACTTCAGGATATTCAAAAGCATACGTTATGCTAAATGAAAGAAACCAAGCATAGGAGACCACATATTGTATAGTTCGATTTCTATGAAATATTTGGAATAGGCAAATCCATGGAGACAGATTCACGGTTGTTTAAGGCTGGGGTTGGGGCTGGGATGTGGAGCACAGCTAATGGATATGAGATTTCTTTTGGGGGTGATAAAATATTCTAAAATTAAATTGTGGTAATCAACATATAACTGTGGATATATTAAAAACTACTGAATTGTAACTTAAATTGGGTGAGTTGTATGATGTGTGAATTATATCTCAGAGTTGTTAGACATTGTCAGCAGGTGGATGTGGGAATATTTGACTAGATGAATTTTAATGTTCATTTCAGCCATGAGATTCTAAGATCCTACATTCCTTTATTGTTCTGAGTCTCAGTTTTATCATTTGTAGAATGAGGAGATTGGCATCTATGTAATAGATGATTCCATTTATAATTGAGCTGAAAAGCATCACCTGACATCCTTATTTTACCTACAGAGCGGACTAGTTTAGAACATGGACTTTGGAAGCAGCATGCCTGGATTTGAATCAAGTTCTTTCATCTGCTGGCCCTGCAATTTTAGGCAAATTATCATACTTTTCCCAAACTTAATCTCCAAAATGGAATATGGAAGGGGATAATACAAATACTACCTACTTCACAGTGCTGTTGGGAGGATTTAATGTGATAATATTCGAAAGGGCTTAGGAAACACTTGGCACATGGCAAGTCACTACAGGAAGGTAGCTATTAATTTCCTATGGCCAAGACTAATGGCTCTACTTCATTAGTGGACCAGATAATTCTTTTTCAACAGGAAGCAGACCATTGTGTTGTCCTTTCTCATTTTATGTTCTATCATTTATGCATCCCATGCAATTTTTAATTATTAATTCAGCAGCATCTGTGTCAGTCCAGAACATATTTTTCCTCATGCCCCTCCTGCAGTCTGGTAAGATCTTTTTGTTATCAAATAATCAGATTGCCTCTGTTTAGAAGAGGCACCAAATGCCAAATCTGTAATCATTAAAAGCAATCCTGATGGATGTAAATGCATGTAGTTAATATTTATTGAGCACATATTTTGTTCAAAATATTATGCCAAGCACAGAGGGAACTGCAAAGATGAGCAATATAAAGATGTTACTCTCACAAATCCCATGGTTTAATGGGGAAGATGCCCCCATGTATTCATTCAGTGATACATCAGATATTATTAGGGGAATGGAAAGATATGTAGTACAATGCATCTTATTGTGCTCAATAATAGATGTATGAAGTAAGTGCTGAGGACACCTGGAGAAAGGGGTGATTGATTCAATATGGAGAGGACATGCCTGGTGGAGAGGTGAATGAGGCCATTCCCAGCTAAAATCAGGGAATACATTGAATTTCTCATCTTTCAACAAACAGGTCATGCCCATTCATGGCCTGCATTTCCGATTTGGAGACTAGGGCAGGCTTCATGTCTAGGTAGAGCTGCCTCTGGAATGATGAAGTAATATTTGGATATTTAGAGAAGAGACTAGGGAGGGTGATTATATGAAGGGAAGATAAGGTCAGATTATGAAAGGCCTTCTTCATAAAACATTGAGACAATAAAAACTCATAAAGGGGAATGACAAACCCAAAATTATGCATCAATGTGGCTGTGCACATGCTGGAAATAAAACACACAAGTGGCTTTTTTCTCACTTTTCACTTAGTGTTTTCAACCTAGAATTTTGTGTGCATTGATCAGGAAATTGCTCTTTTTTCCTAATAGGTGAGTATTTGAGCAACAAGGCAGCATGCAGTTTCAACATCAAGCTCACTGCTGACTCATTTGTCTCTCAGCACCTAAGCTTTTCATTGTCAGTAACATTAATTATATCTATCGTTCACTCTAAAATGACCTTTATTTTTTCCCCCCTTATAACATTCTCTCCACATGGGCTCATGTTTGGGAGGCTGGAGACTAGTGATGTCAGCCCTGAGTTTTCATCATGTGGCAATCAGAACTCTAGAAGCACAGGTCAGACTTTCAGGCTCTTCTCTTGCTCTGCCTCCGGCATTACGTGCCTGAACTGAATTGGCAAACCATTCTCTGCTACCAGGATGCAGAAAATCAGGTTCCTAATTTGCCAAACAATTCTTCATTTCAAAAGGTTAGGGAAAGATTTGCAGAAGAGAGTTGGAAGGAACAAACATTTATTAAAACATCGGTAAATGAACGTGGACAGTGGGCTCCAAAGACCCATATTTGAATCCCAAATCTGCCACTTATTTTCTGGATAACTTTAAGCAAATTGCTTCCCTGCTCTGAGCCTCTGTTTCCCCCTCCTCTAGAGAATGAGGATGGTATTATTTATCCTGCAGGCTTGCTGTGTGGCTTAAATGAAGTTCTCACTGTAAAGCATGTGATCCAGACTGGGGCATAAGGTTGACTCCTTGCTTGGCTCGGGAGAAATGACAGCTGTGGTGAGCTTTCGCCTTCTGCAGGCTTTAGGAAACCAGTGTGTAATGGGAAAATAGAGTAAAAACGACTGTTATGGTTTGGCTGTGTCCCACCCAGATCTCAACTTGAATTGTATCTCCCAGAATTCCCACATATTGTGGGAGGGACACTCAGGGAGGTAATTGAATCATGGGGGCCGGTGTTTCCTGTGTTGGTTTTTCCTGGGCTATTCTGATGGTAGTGAATAAGTCTCACAAGATCTGATGGGTTTATCAAGGGTTTCTGCTTTTGCTTCTTCCTCATTTGTCTCTTGCCTCTGCCATGTTAGAAGTGCCTTTCGCCTCCCACCATGACTTTGAGGCCTCCCCAGCCACGTGGAACTGCAAGTCCACTTAAACTTCTTTTCGTTCCCAGTTTCAGGTATGTGTTTATCAGCAGCGTGAAAAATGAACTAATACAACTACCCTTGAAAATCCCTTAAACCAAATGATTGCATCTATGGTTTTATGCACATGAAAATAAGGTTGCTTCTGGTTAGCGGCCAAAATGAACAAAAACCAAGTAAACAAAATACATATTTTAGAATTAAGATCATATTCTTCATAGAACTTATTCACCATATTAGATATGCATGGGAACCAAGAACCACTGGGATATGGGAATAAGAAAGTCCAGGGTTGACCTCTTGGGTGTGCATTCTGTGACACTGTAAAGGGCCTCACACTCAGAAGAATCCTGTGCTTGGCCCAATGCTCTGCTATCACCATCTTGAAATTCTTAATTTTTGAACAGGGAGGCTCTCAATTTTACTTTTCTCTGGTCCCTACAAATTATGTAGTCAACCCTTGTCATATATTTAAATTATTATTTCTCTCTTACCCTCATTCCTATCCCCATTTGGTATGGTTGAATTCACAGAAAGGCTTATATGATATGTTGTATAGCTAACTGGCTGTGGTATACAGTATCTTAGTGTATTTCAAGCATACCCTAGGAGACTGGTATAATTGGCCCCATTGGAAGGATGTGTAATTTACTCAAGGTCACATGATGAGTTAAGGCAATTGGTATGCCTGTCTACTCTTTCTATTATGCCACAATGAATGAGAAAAAAATAAAAGGAAATTTCAGTGCAAAAGTAATAGTTATAGGAGTACGTTTGAACTAAACTGAGGAAGAGGGGCATGCTGGCACCAGCAACACATAATTTATTTATGTAAACTTCCTTCAGATGTGTGCTTGCTTCCTGGCATGAAATCTGCAGGGTTTTGCTTGTCATTGTATTCCCAGTCCCTGGCATAATGGTTGGCATGTAGAAGATCCTCAATAAATACTTGTGGAATGAAGAATATTCCTGCCAGGTTCTTCTTCATTCTGCCTTAATAATTTTGTCTTCCTTCTTGCATATTCATGTGTTTGCTCCTTTTATTTGAATCCCCATCTGTTTGATAGAAGAATGTTCTTTAGCAAGCATGATGATTAATGATATCAGGCAAAAAGCCCTAAGATCTTAACTGATGAACAAACACAAACTTCGCTAATGACACTTTTTGTATAAGACATTGCTGGTTTATTATGTATTTCAAGCTATAGGAGAATTGTAGTTACCACTTGAATTCTCTGCTACCTGGAGTGCCTTGGAAAAGGTCTTAGGAGAAAGAACTCCTCTTCCCAGTTGCAATTTTAAATTAGGAGTGATCTCCCTGCCACACCTGAGAATGAATTAGCATACTCTCTCTGTGTCATTATCCATTCATCCTCACTCTGTCCCTATAGTCAATGTGTCATGAGGGGCTTTTGATTTTTTCCTCCTAAATTGCCCAACATCACCCCTCCTCTCCATGACCCATTATTTCTCCATCTTGGAACTCACATTTCTTCTCCCTGGACTAATCCAACGACCTTTCAGCAGGTCCCTCTGCCTCCTTCTAGTGTAGTCATTGCACAGAAGCCAGAGAAGTCTTTCCAATATAAGACCTTAAACTCAGCACCCTCTGATTACAAGGCCCCCAGTCTCTCACTGCCAGCAGCGTAAGCTCATACCTGTTGGCCCAGCATTGCAGAACCCTCACCACCCTGTTCTCAACTACCATTCTAGTTGATTCCTTTGCATAAACCCATTCATGGCATAACCCAGGCTTGCAGCATGGTTCTCTGAGAAGCAGACTCAAGTACAGAGTTTAGTGTTCAGGTAAGATCAACACCCGTGAGAGGAAGGATGGAGGGAAGAGTTCAACTATGGTAATGCAGTACCAGTGGTGGCCTCTGCCTACCCCAGTGGGAGCTCTGGAGAAAAATTGCTGCTAAGATTGTCCCTCAGTGGACCCAAATGTCTGAGCAATGGTTGGGGGGGGGCTGCTTCTAGGATGGTGTGACCTTGGGTAAGATGGCTCTCTGCAGCCCAGGCCACCCCTAAGGAGCTGACCGCTGGAGATGTTTCTCTGCAAATGCTTCCAGCATCTGGGAAAACAAATTTTTTCCCTCTCAGAAGGAGGATCCAGGAAGCGTATCTCCACGTTTACTTCATCTAATCTCTTTTTTATGCAAAGAACTTTTCCTCTTTTTCTGTGGCTTCATGCCTTTGTACCCGCCTTTTCTTCTGTCTGAAATGCCCCTTGCCTGCCTCTTTCTCCCTTTGATCTGAATACTATTTTTTTTTTTTTTTTAGCCAGAGTTTCGTTCTTCTTGCCCAGACTGGAGTGCAATGGCGCGATCTTGGCTCACTGCAACCTCCGCCCCCCGGGTTCAAGCGATTCTCCTGCTTCAGCCTCCTGTGTAGCTGGGATTACAGGCATGCCCCACCATGCCGGGCTAATTTTGTATTATTATCTTTTTTTTTGTTTGAGACCGAATTTCACTCCTATTGCCCAGGCTGGAGTGCAGTGGTGTGATCTCGGCTCACCGCAACTTCTGCTTCCCGGGTTCAAGTGATTCTCCTGCCTCAGCCTTCCTGAGTAGCTGGGACATGTGCCACTATGCCTGGCTAATTTTGTATTTTTAGTAGAGACGGGGTTTCTCCATGTTGGTCAGGCTGGTCTCGAACTCCCGACCTCAGGTGATCCACCC
>NW_012102710.1:1905376-1927080 GCF_000951045.1 Mandrillus leucophaeus
AATTTCACTCCTATTGCCCAGGCTGGAGTGCAGTGGTGTGATCTCTGCTCACCGCAACTTCTGCTTCGCGGGTTCAAGTGATTCTCCTGCCTCAGCCTTCCTGAGTAGCTGGGACATGTGTCACTATGCCTGGCTAATTTTGTATTTTTAGTAGAGACGGGGTTTCTCCATGTTGGTCAGGCTGGTCTCGAACTCCCGACCTCAGGTGATCCACCCGCCTTGGTCTCCCAAAGTGTTGGGATTACAGGCATGAGCCACCACACCTGGCCTGATCTGCATACTTTTAGTTTTCCTTTATGACTGATGTCAAATGCTAAGTCTTCTTGAAGCCTCCTGTCACTCACCCAGGCAGAGTTAGTTGCTATTTAATATTTTCAGTCAATGTACATTGCATATATGCATGCATCATAAGCTCTGGACTAGACACTAAAAATACAGGAGGCGCAATCCATGCCCTTATGACCTCCTAAAGATATGTGCCCAATTTTTTTGTGCTGTGGCAATGCTCAGTGCTTTGTTTTACTTTAGCATCTGCTACATTGCTTCTTTATTCATCCACTCAGTTATTCACTTGTTCATTCACTGAGAATTAATCAAGCACTTGCCTTCTATGTACCCAGTGTTTCAGTAAGCCCTAGGATACAATGATGCATAGTCAGGTTTGCTGAAGGATAAATATTAATCAATGGATCATATGAAGCCTGCACAATTCTAACTTGGACAAAGGGTATGAAGTTCATGGAGCCAGGAAGTTTTACAATAGCGCGTTTAGCCTAGTGAGGGAGGTCAGGGGAAGTGGCTGGTAGAAGTGATTATTACAATATAATTTGGTGAAGGGAGAGGAGAAGAAGCCTTTCAGGTAGAGATTGCAGAATGTGCTCAAACCCCATGGCAGGAGAGTGGAAAGAGAATTTAAAGATGAGAATGAAGTTGGATGAGGCTGGAGTTCACGGAGTGAAGAGAATAGTAGAGAACAATGAGTCGTGATTGCAAATGCTCATGGGAATGTTTATGGCTTGGCATTTATGCTCAGAGCAGTAGGAAGTCATCGAAAGGTTTTAAGCAAGAGGTCGAAATGATCAGATTAGAGAGCTGAAAATATGCTCTGACTTCAGTGTGGAGAATAGATTGGAGGATGGCAGAGACGCCATGTGGGAGGCAGGGCTGTTAACTAATGAACTGAGGGTAGCTTGAACTAAGGTGGGGGATGGACAGTGGGAGATAGATCTAGAACAATTTAGGGGAAAATGAAAAACAAACCTGGCAATCCTTGGTGATTGGTTTGTGTGTCATTAGGGATGATGGAAAGGGAAGTGTCAAAGATGACTTTACATTCCCATTGATCTCTAGTCCTTTTGGATTCTAAATTTGATGAAAATTATAAACCTCTTTCTGGAGGCACGCGCGTGCACACACACACACACACAGACACACACACAGCATTTTGAATGTCATTTCAGAAGGACATATAGAACTTGTAAAGCTCATGTATGAGCGCCAGATGGGAAAGAAAACCAAATCTTACTCCTCACTGTACCTCTCGATTCTATTCTAGAAAACAGTGTGGAATCTGGCATGCAGTACGTGTTCGTTGAAGTAATGAATAAAGGTGAGAGGAGATAGAGGGCACTGAGACAGTTCTAGTGGTTAATTTTCTGCCCTTTCAACTGCAAAATGGATGTAGGAGTCTTAATAGAAGAGCTATAACTTGCATGTCTATGAACCAACTGCTCATTAACTTGCAAGGCAGCATTAGGTGGGAAAGTCCACAAATGGACTCATGAGCCTCCAGGTGGAGAAGAGGAATAAATTTCAAAGTATTTAGGTTCCAAAGACCCAAGATTTGTCTGCCGCAGATGTCTCTTCGTAATGCTAAGTACTTTGGACTAAAGAATAAAACTGTCTGCCTCTTTTTTTTTTATGTAGGGGGGTGCATCATTTAGAGATGAAGACAGTCTGCCTATGGCTGAATGGGTAAGTTAGGTGAATGCTACCATGTGGAAGAAGCAAAAATGATAATTGTGTTCATAGACAGAGATTTAGAACAGAATCATGCCTTTGCAGATAAGACATTTCAGGAGGCCGGTGAAGATAAGAGGAAGAAAAAAAATGCATTGAAGGAAGTTTTAGGAAAGATTCAGTTTGCAGTTATTAACCCTAGGCTGGGTTGGGTTTTTCTCTTTGTGTTTTGAACAGCTGCATTTTAGAGGGAATTGCCATCTGAACCACAGACTCTCTGAAGGGCCTTAGCGATCACCTGGTTCAGTCTCCACCCCAGAGCAGGAATTCCCCTGCAAGACTCTTGGCAGATGGTTTGTGGTGCCTCCTGAAGCCGTGCTAATGAGACTCTATTGAACAACTCTGATGTAAAGTCCTGTCCTGATTGTTTAGTCTACACCGGGAATGGCAAATAGATTCAATTTGCATGACAATTCTAATTACTCGATAGTGCTTAAGGATTCTGGGGCTGAGTCTCCATTTTTTTTCAAAAAGGCAATAACTGTGGTAACGTGGAAGCTAAAACTGTTCTATATTTGCCATTCCTGGGCTGGTTCTTTCAGTCAATGAATTCAACTTACATTTATTGAGCATCTACTATCAGCCAGTAGTGTGGTCTTAGAGGGTTGGGATGTAAATCTAATGGCTATTTCTCAGTTCACATGTTACCTGTCCTGTCTGCTACATCAGATACAGTTGTTCACTTTTTCCTTTTTTTTTTTTTTTTGAGATGGAGTCTCGCTCTGTCGTCCAGGCTAGAGTGCAGTGGCACAATCTCGGCTCACTGCAAACTCTGCGTCCTGGATTTAAGCAATTCTCCTGCCTCAGCCTTTTGAGTAGTTGGGACTACAGGCATGTGCCATCACGCCTGGCTAATTTTTTATATTTTTAGTAGAGACAGGGTTTCACCATGTTAGTCAGGATGGTCTCTATCTCCTGACCTTGTGATCCGCTGGCCTCAGCCTCCCAAAGTGCTGGGATTACAGGCGTGAATCACTGTGCCTGACCCACTCTTTCCTTCTTAAAATATCTTCCTACCCCACAACCCCACCATCCAGCCCCACGACAATCCCCATGCTTTTGGTTTCTTTGAAACCACATTCTCTCACAGGCCAGTAATAATCTCACAGGCTAGTCCTACTCAATTTTCTCTTCTTCTCTGTCTTAAAATGTCGGCTGACCATAAGTATGACCCCCAAATCTCCTTTTCTTCTCTGTCTCACTTTCTGTCTAGGTACCTCCAAAGTACCTCCACTCCCTTGTCTTCAAATACCATCTATATGCTAATGATATTCAACTTTTTGTCTCTAGCCATAAAGTGAAACCTATATAACCATCTGCTAGGTGACATCTCCACTTAGAGATCTAAAATGCATCTCAAACATAACACATTCAAAAGAGAACTCTTGATTTCCATATTTCCTCTATCTACCCCCAAAATCAGACCTCGCTCATCTGCCCATCTTCCCCATCTTGGTAAATACACTACTGTGTATTCAGTGGCACTTGCAAACCAGTCAGAATTTCTCTCTTCTTATCACCCCTTCTCTAAGCCATGAGCTATTTCTGCCAATTCTATCTCCAAAACTTCTTTCTAATCTGTCCAAGTCACTCTACCCCTTGGCCATCCTGATCATTCTTGCCTGGAATATGTCAATAAACCCCTGTCTGTTCTTCCTGCTTGCATTGTCGCTTCCCGGCGGTCCACTGCCCACACAATAAGAAGATAGTCTTATTTCTCCACATCCTCTCCAGCACCTGTTGTTTCCTGGTTTTTTAATGATTGCTATTCTAACTGGTATGAGATGGTATCTCATTGTGGTTTTGATTTGCATTTCTCTGATGGCCATCAGTGACAGACTGGATTAAGAAAATGTGGCACATATACACCATGGAATACTATGCAGCCATAAAAAAGGATGAGTTCGTGTCCTTTGTAGGGACATGGATGCAGCTGGAAACTATCATTCTCAGCAAACTGTCGCAAGAACAGAAAACCAAATACCGCATGTTCTCACTCATAGGTGGGAATTGAACAATGAGATCACTTGGACACAGGAAGGGGATCATCACACACCGGGGGCCTATTGTGGGGAGGGGGGCAGGGATAGCATTAGGAGATATCCCTAATGTAAATGACGAGTTAATGGGTGCAGCACACCAACGTGGCACATGTATACATATGTAACAAACCTGCACGTTGTGCACATGTACCCTAGAACTTAAAGTATAATAATAATAAAAAAAAGAAGGTAGTCTTTACAAATGATTGCTAATGAGATCATGGAAATTGGCTGTTTAGAATGCTCCAAAGGCTTCCCTGTGAAGAAAATTCAAACGTGGACAGGGTGTACCTCAGCGTTTTCCTCCCTTACCGATCTCACTGCTCTTGCTTCCTTCAAACACCCCCTGACTTTTTATTGCTCCATGCATCTTCCCTCTTTGGGGATTTCACAGTTTTTTGTTTCTCTGCCTAGAATATTCTTTTCTCTGGTTTCCCTATGGCTGGCTCCTTCTTGTCTTCTAGGTCTTAGCTTAAATTCCACCTTGTGGAATATCTCTATCTTCTGGCATCTGGATGACTGTAATCATCCTTGTTTCCCACTCCTCCACACTGCTCAGCAGGTTCAGCAGGATCCGCTCACTGTAGCATGGTACAACCCCTGCCCAGCCCTCCAATCTCAACTTCACTGGACTGTGCCTCACATGTTCGGTTCGCCTCACATAGACGAGCTCTTCCTTTAGCTGTATTGTAGAATGCCTCTGAGCCTTTTCCCAGGCTGTTCCTTCTGCCTCAAATTGTCTTCCATCTTTTCTTCTGGCTGACTGCTACTCTTCATCTAAGATGCAATTTACCAGGTGTCACCTTCCCTGGAAATGCTTTACTGACCTCTCTCCTTTCCCAAAGTTCGCCCACTGCTTTCTGTGCTTGGTTCCTGAAAGTTCTTGGGAACTGTTTAGTTACATTGTTGTCTGTTTTCTATTCTCTCTCCTGTATGGCCGTCTTGGGAAGAGAGTCTCTGTACGTCTGAGCTTGTATTTATCCACAGCACTGAGCCTAGACCTTTACAATATAATAAATGCCCCATAAAGATTGACTGGCAGGATTCCTGGAAGATGGCAGGAAGCTGTCTGTTGTGCTGTGATGGATTATAGTCAGTGTTTTACTCAGCTCCAGAATTTGTGAGCTCTGAGTGAAGGCTGACCTCTGGGAACAGAGTGAATAACATGTGCTTTGTGGAGGATCAGGGTGAGAGTGCTCAGTGCTGTCCTGAGCACTGAGTTTTGCATCCTGCAGGAGCCCATGTAGGCCTAGGAAAGGACGGAGCATCAGTGGTAGAGGAAGAGTTGGAAGGACAGGAAAGTCTTGAGTCCCCCAGGAATTATTGTTGTGTTCAGCCCTGGTATGGCAGTCTCCTTTTCTGTAGCCTGCCTCTAACATGCAGTGGACTCTAACTGGCCATATTTCCATTTAGTGACCCTGCCCACCTCGCCATACCTGGTTGAGACAGGACTAGGCATCCAACCTCACCTGGGCAATGAAATTCTCCCTCTCCTAGAACTTAATAATTAAATCAGAAAGATACAAAGGCTGGAAGGTGGTGGAAGGTAGTATGCTAATGGTAGCATACTAGAAATGGGGGCTGAAAACTCTTGCTTTTGGAATATTCCCATTTCCTTTCCCTTTCTGAATCAAATCTTCTTGATTCTATGAGATATCCCAGTAGCCCTACACACATATAGGGAGGGAGGAGGGAATTAGGATGGGAGTGACTCAGATGCCTTCTGGGAAAAGGAGTGGACCAGTTTTCCAGGAGTGAAGGGTGCAGTGAGAAAAGAGCCAGGAGTGGATCTCAGGCCTCCCATTTCAAGTCGAGCAAGTGTCTTCACCCTGTAATAAAATCAAGGACTCAGAAAATCAGAGCTGGAAAGGATCTTACTCATGAGGAAACAATGGCCCAGAAAGGGGACATGACTTGCTGAGGATCCTGCAGTCAGTGATTGGGTCTGGAACCCAGGACTCTCATCTCAGTTCTCTTTCTACCATCTCTGTTGTCCCCAGCTCATCTGAGCTCAGCTCCTCTGTCCAGATGGGTCTATTATGCTCCCATTCTCTGTCCTAGTTGGTGGCTCTGGGTGATTTCCTGTCGGGTCCAGTTGCCTGGAGTTACCTCCAGCTGTGCATTTACTTGGGGAGGGTGTTTACTGAGAGCATCTGCCTGCATAAGGACCCAGGTGGCTCATCCCTTAGAATTGTGGGATTGAGAGCCACAATGCGATCATCACATGGAAGGACACCGGTATGGAAGAACACCAGTCATAATAGCATGATATGATGTGAGCGTGGGGGTGGGACTCTCAGGCTACCCCACCCACACGCACCCTGCCAGCCATGCAGCATTCTAGCAGGGCTGCATTCCTGGCCTCAGATGTAACACTTGTTATATTGCTTCCAAATTTGGTTGGATGCAGTAATTGCACTCTTCTTTCCAGTCGACTCAGTCTCCTCAAGGTAGGAGGATGTCTGCTCTCTCTGCACCAAGCAGGATCTTAGGGTGACTAAAGATGGTCAGTGCTCCTGCATTACTTATATAATTTGTCTGAGGACATAGCCCTAAAGTATGATCTGAAGTTTGCTAGGATCAGAATCCCTTAGTGTGACATTGGTAAAAATGCCAACTATAGGGCCTCTTGCAAGACCTACTGAATCATAATCTCTATATTATTAATAGACTTTTCGGATGGTGAAGGCTGCTGGTGCAATGAGTTCATTGAGGTTGGAAAAAGTGATGGGTTTAGGCTGGAGAGATGATGGTTTTCTGTTCGTGCCACAACACTTCCTAGCTGGGTGATTTGGGGCCTGTCACCCACTCTTTGAGCATCCCTTGAAGGAAAGGAATGTGTCTTATATTTATC
This sequence comes from Mandrillus leucophaeus, assembly GCF_000951045.1. NCBI lineage: Eukaryota > Metazoa > Chordata > Mammalia > Primates > Cercopithecidae > Mandrillus > Mandrillus leucophaeus. Next base: position 1,912,292 of record NW_012102710.1, read on the forward strand.
ACTTTTCAATGGCTAGAACACAACTGGTCCTTAACTAGTGTTGAATGAATACATACACGTACAAGTGAAGATCATAACCCATATTACACCTCTTGAAAGAGATAACTCAAGGAAATCACTTGTGCAACCTCCTACACATTGCAGGTCCTCACCAAGTGCAATTCTCTCCCATTCCCCTTGGGTCAGTGGCTTGTGGTCTGCAGGTAGCTTGTTCAGGGATACCGTGAAGTGTGGAGGCAATGGCAGGTTCTCAGGGACCTGGCTGAGACCTAGGGTGATAAGTGCTTCTATATTCTCCAAACTCCATTCTTATTCCCTCCCTGTGGTCCTCAGTCCTTTGTCCTGGGAACCACCAAACCAGTGAAGGTCAACAGAGGCCAATCACAAAGGAGGGGGTTATGGCTGTCCATGTGGTCAATGTGAGGCTTGGGAGGCCACACCCAGCAGATGCTAAGTCTGCGTCCAGAGGCAGAAGAGTCGTGGCTGTGATCAGCAGCTAAGGTTAGGGGGCAACACAGAGGGTTAAGTTGGGGATTTGGGGTACTGCATATGAATAAATGAATCCAGGCATTAGCATTTGTGATACCCTTGGGAAAATTGTATACCCCCAGAGTCAATAATTATTTTTTATCTATGAAAGGGTCATAAAGAACCTCCTATATTCCTTCTCAGTATTTGTCTGAGAAGGAAATGAGTTAAATGAGGATACAATTATTGTTTCTCTCTCTCTCGACTCTATTGTGATGCTTTCTGCTCAAAGTGTGGTCCCAAACCAGCAGCATCAGTGTCACCTGGGAGCCTGTTAGAACTGTAGACTCTCAGGCCCTGCCCCAGACCTAGTGAATCAGAACCTCATTTTAACATGACACCCAAGTGACTTAAAATTCACATTAAAGTTTCAGAAGTGAAGGCTAAACAATTACAAGGAATTTTTCATTCTCTAAGCACTTTTTTTTTTTCTAGTGAGCGCTTCGAAGAAAGGGAATGTCTTGTTTCTCTCTTTTCAGTACCTGGAATATAATTGATTATTCACTAATGTTGAATGAATGAATGAATGAATGAATGAATGAAGATCTCAACCTGTATTGTCTTGTTTCTCACCCACTTGGAGTTCTTTACCCAATTGATTTCCTGCTGTAATAGCAGGAGATATACACGGGGATTGCAGCTGCCTCACACGCAGTCGATGCCAGCCACAGATGCAGGCATTTAGCGTGTGATTAAGGACAGAGTAATCTACTTAATGTGGGTTGTGGGAGATATTTGGCAAGAACCAAGGGACAGGGGTTGGATTTTACTTTCCAAAGATAATGTCTTTCCCAATTGTTTAAAGCCCTCAGTAACTTGGATCACACCCAGACAGAAATAAGCCTTCTTAAGACAGAATTCTGTAAACAGGACTCTTGCTCACTTTTGCAGCAGAATCTTGACTCTTTAACAGTCTGCTTAGGTTTTTATGTAACATGGCATGGAGGCCTGCCCAGCCGGATCTTTGTGGAGCTAAGCCCAACTGAACTAACCACCTATAGAGGAGAAATGCTTTTTGTTTACTATATTTTACCACGAGCTAAATTAATTAAAGAATTAATCTATTCCATCACTCAACAAATACTACAGTGCCCGGTTTGAGGTTACTGTAGTGAGTACGTCAGCAGTCCCTGCTTCTACCAAGTAATTGCCAGGTGGTGAGGACGGAATAAGAATCAAGCAATTACAGTGAGGTTTGAGGAAGTGCAGACTGACATGGGAGAGCATGGCAGGCAAACTTAGCCTGCAAGGGTGGAGGTGCTGGAGAGATACTTCCTGCAGGAAGTGGCCTGTAGGCTGATACTTGAAGAATGGTTAGGAGTTAGGCAATTGGGACGGGAGGGAGGAAATGAAGCTGAGGCAAAGAACAGCATGGGCCCAAACCTAGAAACAAGAGAGAGTAAGCTAGAGCAAAGGAAGTGGCTCAGTGCATGTTTTGGGTAGGTCTTGTGTGGGGTGTTTGTGAATACACATGTGGGGTGTGGAGCCTGATGAGAGACAAGGCTGAGAAGGTAAGCAGGTGGATCCTCTTATGAAATTTGCATTTTATCCTAAGGCCAATTGAGGAAGTCTTTGAAAGGTCAGGTGTTCGTGAGGTCTGATAGTTTCCAGTTTGCCTCCCTCATGGACCAGTGGGCCCCTTCATCAATATGGTGAAATATGATGATAGGAAAAGATTTGGTTTTGGTCTGTGTGTCTCACACTGCCCTCTTGCCTCTGGTCTAAAGCTTCTTGCTTTGCATCCTGTAATGCTAACAATAGAAGAGTCCTAATTTGGCCTTGTACACTTCTTCAAAGAACAGGGTAATACTGTTCTCTTTTTTAACTCTTATTTTAATTTAAGGGGTACATGCACAGGATGTGCAGGTTTGTAACACAGGTAAATGTGTGTCATGGGGGTTTGTTGTACAGGTTATTTCATCACCCAGGTATTAAGCCTAGTATTCACTCATTATTTTCCCTGATCTTGTCTCTCCTCATACCCTCTGCCCTCCAATAGGCCTCAGTGTGCATTATTCCCCTTTATGTGTCTATGTATTCTCATCATTTAGCTCCGACCTGTAAGTGAAAACATGCAGTATTTAGTTTTCTGCTCCTGCGTTGCTTTGCTAAGAATAATGGCCTCTAGCTCCATCCATGTTCCTGCAAAGTACATGATCTCATTCCATTTTTGTGGCTGCATAGTACTCCACGGTACATATGTAGCACATTTTCTTTATCCAGTGTATCATTGATGGGCATTTAGGTTGATTTCATGTCCTTGTTTTTGTAACTAGTGCTGCAGTGAACATAAAAGTGCATATGTCTTTGTAATAGAGCAATTTATATTCCTTTGGATACATACCCAGTAGTGGGATTGCTGGGTCGAATGGTAGTTCTGTTTTTAGGTTCTTGAGGAATTGCCACACTGTCTTCCACAATGGTTGAACTAATTTACACTCCCATAACCTATGTAAAAGCATTCCTATTTTTCCGTAACCTTGCCAACCTCTGTTATTTGTCGACTTTTAATAATAGCCATTCTGATTTATATGTGATGGTATCTCTTTGTGGTTTTGATTTGCGTTGCTCTAATGATCAGTGATGTTGAACTTTTTTTCATATGATTGTTGGCCAAACGTGTATCTTCTTTTGAGAAGTGTCTTTTCATGTCTTTTGCCCACTTTTGAATGAGGTGGGGTTTTTTTTTTTTCCTTGTAATTTCCTTATAGATGCTGGGTATTAGACCTTCATCACCTGCATAGTTTGAAAATTGGGATACATACAGAGCAAAATGTTTCTCTGTAGGTTGTCTGTTTACTCTGTTGATAGTTTCTTTTGTTGTGCAGAAGCTCTTTAGTTTAATTAAATCCCATTTGTCAATGTTTGCTTTTGTTGCAATAGCTTTTGCCATCTTCGTCATGAAATCTCTGCCCATGCCAATGTGCTGAATGGTATTGTCTAGATTTTCTTCTAGGGTATTGCCTAGGCTTTGGGTTTTGCATTTAAGTCTTTAATTCATCTTGAGTTGACTTTCATATATGGCGTAAGGAAGGGGTTCAGTTATCCCTGCACCATTTATTAAATAGGGAATCCTTTCCTCATAGCTTGTTTTTGTCAGGTTTGTTGAAGATCAGATAGGTGTAGATGTGTGGTTTTATTTCTGTTTTCTCTATGCTGCTTTATTGGTCTATGTGTCTGTTCTTGTAACAGTACCATGCTGTTATGGTTACGGTAGCCCTGTAGTATAGTTTGAAGTCGGGTAGCGTGATGTCTTCAGCTTTGAAGAACAGTGTTTCTCTACCAATATGTCAGCAATTCACTTCTCCTGGTGGCTCTGCTTCCAGTCTCTCTATTGTGAGGGCTTCCTTTGTGCGGCTTATTTCCCTGAGTCCCCCAAGCCTTGTGTGGCAAGTGGGGTTCTGCTGCTTGGTGCCCTCACTGAAAACCACTGCCCTATGGGGTCTCACCAGCAGCATCCCCATGGCCACTCCCCATGGAGGTCAGGCCATTTCTGTATAATCATTTTATAACCATTAATGTACTAGCTATATTCATATATGCTTTCATTACGAGAGCCCTTACTTTGAGCTGTGACTGTTCAAAGATTTTTGAGAGGCCATGTGGTATAGTGGTCAAATCACAGGACTGAGGGTCAGAAGAGCTGGTCTGAACTGTGGCCCCTTTCTGCCCTCGTTGTATGCCCTTCTTGAGTCATCAGAATCACAGTTTCAGTTTCCACAGCTGTAAAATGAGGACAACAAGAGCATCTCCCTTGTCTTTCTCAGGGTGGTGGTGAGATCAAACAAGATGGTGCATGGGAAAATGTTTTGAAAAATTCTATAAAAGATTGGGCTTTTCCTTCCACAGGAGGCCTACACGCCGCCACTTGTGCTGCCGCCATGTCCCTAGTGATCCCTGAAAAGTTCCAGCATATTTTGCGAGTACTCAACACCAACATCGATGGGCGGCGGAAAATAGCCTTTGCCATCACTGCCATTAAGGGTGTGGGCCGAAGATATGCTCATGTGGTGTTGAGGAAAGCAGACATTGACCTCACCAAGAGGGCGGGAGAACTCACTGAGGATGAGGTGGAACGTGTGATCACCATTTTGCAGAATCCACGCCAGTACAAGATCCCAGACTGGTTCTTGAACAGACAGAAGGATGTAAAGGATGGAAAATATAGCCAGGTCCTAACCAACGGTCTGGACCACAAGCTCCGTGAAGACCTGGAGCGACTAAAGAAGATTCGGGCCCGTAGAGGGCTGCGCCACTTCTGGGGCCTTCGTATCCGAGGCTAGCACACCAAGACCACTGGCCGCCGTGGCCGCACCGTGGGTGTGTCCAAGAAGAAATAAGTCTGTAGGCCTTGTCTGTTAATAAATAGTTTATATACCTAAAAAAAAAAAAAAAAAAGATTGGGCTTTTATGAGCACTGTGAACATCCCGGGTTCAGTTCCTGGCTGCCCATCTCCTTCTGGCGCAGCTGAAGGTAGGATCCAGGAGTTATAGCATTTCTCACCTTTTGCAACTCATCACCTTCCTGTCTGAGGCTTGCAAACTAGGTTTCATTTACCACTGCTCCTGCACTCCATCACTTAATGGGCAACCTAATTGGAAACCATTTGTCCAGATGTAAATGTTCATCTATAATTGTGGGACCAAAGTAGTCCAAATAAATTTTGGTGACACAATCCACTTTGAAACTCTTTCTGGTGGACCTATGGAGAGCAAACACCTACCATGCTTCCCTTGTAAGTAATTATCTATTCAGACTTCTTGCTGGCATTCTCTGAAATGTTAATGGAACATTAAATTCCAGTTTATTTCAGAACCCCTGTTTCTGCTAAAAAAGTTTCTTAGGGAAATTTTTAAAATGACAGCTAGACAGATAGATAAATAAAACACAAGAGCACGCTATTATCTTTACCCAAGTAATTCCCTTCTAAAATGCAAAACACAGACAGGCATGGTGGCTAATGTCTGTTATCCTAGCACTTTAGGAGGCCAAGGCAGGCAGATTACTTGAGCCCAGGAGTTCCAGAACAAGCTGGGCAAATTGGCGAACCCTGTCTCTACAAAAAATACAAAAATTAGCCAGTCATGGTGGTGAATGCCTGTAGTACCAGTTACTTGGGAGGCTGAGGTGGGAGGATCACCTGAGCCTTGCGGATGTTGAGGTTTGCAGTGAGCCATGATTGTGCCACCGCACTCTAGCCAGGGCAACAAAACAAGAAGCAAGACCATGTGTAAAAAAGGAAGGAAGGAAGGAAGGAGGGAGGGGAAGGGGAGGGGAGGGGAGGGGAGGGAAGGGAAGGGAAGGGAAGGGAAGGGAAGGGAAGGGAAGGGGAAGGAAGGAAATTATAGCACAAAGGGAGACATTAAAGTTTTAAAGCATAGTCACAAAAATGGAATTTAGAGATTTTCAAAAACTCATAGTATTTAGTTTTTTCTTCCCAAGATGGAGGCTTGCTCTGTCACCCAGGCTAGAGGGCAGTGGCTTGGCCTGATCTTGGCTCACTGCAATCTCCGCCCCCCAGGTTCAAGCAATTCTCTTGCTCAGCTTCCCAAGTAGCTGGAATTACAGGTGCATGCCACAAAGCCTGGCTGATTTTTGTATTTTTAGTAGAGATGGGGTTTCACTATGTTGGCCAGGCTGGTTTCGAACCCTGACCTTGTGATCCACATGCCTCAGCCTCCCAAAGTGCTGGGATTATAGGGATGAGCCATCGTGCCCAGCCAACTCATACTATTTCAACTTTGAGAAGCATTCTCCCTATCGCATCTTTGGGTCCATTATACATGCTGAGAATTCCTGTCCTGGAGACAATGGGCCATATTAGAATATCCAGTCATTTCTTTCTGGGTTATCGTTAAGATAGCAGAGAGGATCCTTCAGGAAAGAGGGAGCCTTCACTGGTTGCATCCTCCCTGAAGCCTTCTTGGAGCCTCCTCCCCATGAGAGGCAGACAGGACTATTTTCTCTTTGCCTCCAAGTGGTACCCATTTCTTTTCCATTATTCTTTACTCATTTATACAGTACTTAGTTTTTTCATCTGTGTCAATGGACCATGAGCTCCCCAAGGACAGGGACTAGGTCTCATTCACTTTGGCGCATCTAATGACTATTTGTAGGTAGAAGGCATGAAACAAATCATCCAAGGTCACCATCTCAAACCCTCATCAGCCCTCACCAGGATGACTGCAACAGCCTCCTAACTGGTTTTTCTGACATTCCTTTGTCCTTCTCTGAACCATGTGCCCCTAGCAGCCAAGGAAGGCTTTAAGGTAAAAATCAGATTAGTCTTTCCGCTGCTTAATATCTTCTGATGCCAACTCTTGTCCTCACGATCCGTCCCAACTTCTCAGCATGGCTCAGGGGGCTTTTTGTCATCTTGACCTGGTTTAGCTCTCCAGCCTCATCTCTGTCTACTCTCCCCTCAGCTGAAGTTCCAGCCACCAGCAAACTACCATATTTCCCTAAATACATCCTATCTTCTCACATAATAATAGTAACTGATATTATAGAGCACTTGCTATGCTGTATACTTTATAATGGCTCTATCTGCATCGTTAGTAAACCTCACACAGCCCTATATCATAGTCATTATTATTATTATTCCCCTTTACAGCTGAGAAAACTGAGATTTGGTAAAGAAAGGAAACTGCTTCAGGCCAGATAGTTAAAGGCAGCTAAAAGTTATAAACAGGCCTGTGACTGACTCCAGAGTCTGTGATTTTGTCTACCACATTTCATTGAAGAAGAGGTGGTTTTCTTGCTTAAGGAAATTTCATCTAGCTGAGAAGATGTGACTCTACCCAAATAAAGAGAAGTCACTGTATAAGAGTAACTCCAATGCCATGCTGAGAAGTGGGAGCTGAGTTTCTGAGGGACAGTCTGAGAGACGATGATGATCTTCTAGCAGAGAGGTGGTCTAATTCTAATGTTGGCTGGTTGGGAAAAATAAGAGTGAGTTGAAAGTAAGCAGGGAGAAGGGGGAAGTCTGGACCACCCAGTAAGGATGCATTTGCAAGAGTTCTGACATGAGACAAAAGTGGAGGCTGTGCAATTGCAAAGAAAAGGACTGGTCCCACAGGCATTTAAAAACCACCTTGGGCTATAATTTTCTCTTTAATGAAACTGCTGATCCTGCTGTTATTCATGTCTGAGGATCTCAGAGGCATTTTAGAGACACCCCCTGGTGGCCATTTGCCACTGCGTGTGGCACTTAAAAAGCCCTCAGTGAGGGTTCAGGAGCCCCAGCTATGCTTGACTCCTGGTGGAATAGCCTTAGGCAACTCATTGAAGCATCGTGGGTGATTGCCACACCTGTCATGGCAGCTCATTGAAGCATCATGGGTGATTGCCACATCTGTCATGGCAGCTCATTGAAGCATCATGGGTGATTGCCACATCTGTCACGGCAGCTCATTGAAGCATCATGGGTGATTGCCACATCTGTCATGCCAGGTGATCTGCTCATTGTATCCACCAATCAAATTGGAGTTTTGGCTTAGAAATACTGTTTCAGGACTTGGGAGTTCTCACCATGCATCAAGAGCTGTGAGTAACAGTGGGGTCAGGTCTCGCTCCTCCTCTCCCTCAGGATGACACACCCAGTGAGACTGTCACTAATCACTGCTTCTGCAGTGTAAAACAGTGTGTGTGTGTATTAAAGACCTCACTTAAAAGCAAGGAGGAGAGACAAGGGTGTTCTGACGAGCATCCTAGCATCGTAGCCAAAGCAGAGGTGAGTCAGTTACATAAAAGCCCTGATAGGGCCCCCTCGGTGCTGATCTGAGTCCTGTGCAAACTCAACCTGTTGAAAACAAGCCAGAGGCCTCCAGAACTTTCAGCCAGGAAGAAAGGGAATTAGGATTCAGTCAAAGGGAACCTTAGTAAGAGCACAAAGCAGACACAGAGTAGGACTTAACTATATCCAGTCACAATCAGTCTGAGAAAATTCTTTTTTTTTTTTAAACATTTATTCATTCACTCTGCATTTTATAAGCATCCACTTATTACGTGGGTTTACTTGACTGTTGAACTGAATAGTTTCTTCTCCATGTGGAGAAGAAACACATCTTGTTCATCACCCTGTCATCAGGGCTACAATCGACAGTGGTGGACGCTCAGCTGAATGCCCCGGGGCTGGACCCCAGCCTCTGCTCTTGCTGACTAGGGCTGCTTTAGCCTGGAGGAACAGCCAGAATAAATGACGACTTCTTCCCGTAAACACAAGGTACTGTCTGTTTGTTCATCTGCACACCTTAAGAACTATGTGCTCCTAGAAGGAGCATGTTTTCAAATTGGTGGGCTCCAAAAAGGAGTTTTCTAATGAGCACAAACATGTTCTTTATGCCAGAAGTGGCCATAGGTACTATGGGCCTAATGTTACGCTACTCTACTGCTGTATTTTTTTCAGGTAACGTTTATTCGGCACAATTGTATACCAGGTGTGATGTTCAGTTGTCCCCAGGTGTTCGGTCCTGCCCCATCACACAGATATGAATAGGGCAAAATACTGACTTTCGGTCCTGTAGGGAGACAGGCATATAACTAAGCAGTTTAGGGTAAGTTTTGACAAATATGCATGCACAGAAAGTAGGGGTACTTCCTGTGGTCTGGGTAGTGATGGAAAACTTCCAAAAAGTGACTTCTGGTTAGGTTTGGAAGAATGAGTAGGGTTTAGCCAGGAGAAGTGTGGGGACATGTTGCAGCCCAAGAACGGAGATGTGAGTAGACATAATGAATGTGAGCAAACTACAAGTTTCATAGGTCTGATAGGAACCAGAATGTATACATTTTTAGACTCAAGTCAGATAAGTCCTTCTCCAGGAAGTCTTCCTGGATCCCTAGAGAAGGAGGGACATATTCTCTTTTATTACTGCCCCGGACTTACTATCAGCTTCTGTTATTGTGTTTGCCACATAGCACTGCAAACATTTATAATACGTGTATTTCCCTGTTAGACTGGGAGCTTGTTGAGATCAGAGAGTTAGTGTCTTTTTCATCTTTGTTTAGTAAATTGCACATGCCCTAGAACAGAGTAGGCGCTTCCTGCACATTTACTGAAGTAAATTCGTACATGGAGAATATGAAGAAGGTGTTCTTCCTCCCAGAGCCGAGTTAAGGGACAGATTATATCTATATTCATTACATTTAGGGGGCCTCCAAAATCTTTCTTGAATTTTTTAATGTAGATCTTTCTACCTAATCATAGAAACGTATACATACATGTACATGTGTGTCTTAGATATACACTGGAAGCATTTATATCCAATTTATCAATGACTCTTTCTGGGGAGAGGGGTGGGAGGTGGGCAGTGGGGGACTATTTTAGGACCACTGGATGTGACTGTTTACAATGTGCACCCTATTTTCAAGAAGACCATTCATTTAGGAGTGAGTCTGTACTTTACAAATTTAAACAACAAAAAATAATCATAAAGGAAAACATCATGAGACTGTCAGTTATTTTTTACTTTCTTTTCAAGGTTTTTCTGTATTTCTCCAAAATATCCAAAAATGTATAGGCCTGGCTTTCATATTAAAAAGCTGTTAAAGTTAGTAAATAGTGGACAATTTAAGAAATATTAAAAAGCATAAAGGAGAAAATAAAAATGACCCACATTTTACCAGCCCCCAAATCTACAATTAACATTTTACTTAATAAAGTTTGTTTAATTTTTTGACTTAAAATATTATGTTTTTTTCTTTGAGTAATTTTGGATAATACAGAAATATAAAAATAAAAAAAAATTCATTTCATCGCTCAGAGATGACCCACTGTTGACACTTTTTGCATTTTCTTGCAGCCTTTTTCTATATTAGTTACAATCATAGCTCCCATTTGGTGAGTGTTTAATTTGAGCCTGGCAATGTGCTAAGTTCTTGCCAGACCTCTTGTTTAATTGCCACATAAGCCTGTGAGGTGGGAATTGTCAGTCCCACCTCAAAGAAGATACAAACTAAACATTAAGAAACTTGGATCCTCTGCAATGTGAACCTAATGTTGTCTGACTCTAAACTTAATATTCTTAACGATTACAATTTACTCCTTCATAGTTGCACATGCCCACACACACACACTTGCTATACACACAGACACACACAAGTTGTGGTCACATTGTGCCTTCCACTTAGTCATTTTTTTTTTTGGTATTATATGGTGTGCGTCTTATGAGGTCATGTAAAAATACTTTTAGAAATGTTTGGCAATTTTTAAAAGTTATATTTTAAGCAAATCAGTCTTGACTCAATTTTCCATTGACTGCTGGCCTTTGCCATCAGGCCTCCAGACATACTACATATCCAGTCCTCTGGGCTTTTTACTCCTTTATTCCTGCTTCCTCCTCAAACCGGGAGTAGGAAAAGCTGGGCAAGCTTTACTCATTTGTACTCAGAAGCTGTCAGGAAACTAACTGCCAAAATGCCTGCACTTTATGGCAGTACCTCATATGGGCATTGCTCTGAAGTCTCAAAGCCTTTCTTGCGAGTGTGTGTGTGTGTGTGTGTGTGCATGTGTGTGTGTGTTTCATGTGAATAACTTTGTCTGACTGAGACGGCATTTTGAAAATGGAGAAATTAATGGACAGGTTAAGCAATCAGGATACTATAAAATATTTAGCAAGGATTGCGACAAGCATTTAGGACATAGAGCACAAAACTTTTAGTAGACTGCAAACTGTTCACAAAAAGTGGAAGAGATCACTGTAGGTTTTCTCAGCTCTGATATGTTAATCATGTGTATTGTGAATTCCCAGGGGGACCCAGAGTAACTGGTGCTCCCCAAACTTACTTGACTAAGAACCTATTGAAGTGCAGGCAGCGTTTTTGGATAACTAGCATTCTGAAGTACATAGTTTGAGAAATACTAATCTACAGGTTTTCTATATAATGTTAATTCACTAATTTATTTTTACTCAATAGCTAATTAGGTCCTGGCTACTCAAAGTATGGTCTGTGGACCAGTGGTGTCTGCTTCCTCTAGGAGCTCCTTAGAAATACAGAAGCTGTGTTCTACCTCCCCTGTCCTTCCCCACATAGACAGATTTAGAATCTGCATTTTAATAAGATTGACAGGTCGTACACAGGAATAGTAAAGTTAGAAGCAGACACACTGCTGATAAGGACACAAAAGTTGTTAATATAGAAGTCACACAGAGTTCAATTTCATAAAGTGTTTCACACATGTATTTAAGGTAATGTACAGTAAACACAGGAAGTGAAAAATGTATTTGGACACTGCTTTCTCAAAATGCTGGTCATTTCCTCTGAGGGTATATTCTGGTGTTGGCTCAACAAGGAACTCAAACAACTGTGAGCCCACAGCTTTCTCTGAGTCCTTTTTCTTGTCCTTTTTAGGAGAGGGTGCAGTCCCATAGCATGTCCACATTTGGAACCGGTATGACATGCAGCCACATCCCATCAGCTAATAGCACTAGGTGGTGAGGCCCCTGGAGAGGGGTTTCAGCTGGGAACACACAGCTAAAGCCCCTTTAATTGCCCAGTCAGCTGTCAGGGCTGTAAACACATTTCTTCCCATTCAGAGCCGTTTGCCCCTCTCTGTGACCTCTCATGGCTCTCAGACCCTAGCCACGTGGCCCAGATGGTATAATCTGTCAGGCCGAAGCAGGTGATAGTAGGGCTTGCTGTTAGGTAATCAGTGACTATAATTAGCTGGGGTGGAAGGGATAATGGGACCAACTGCAGGGCTGTGGGGAGGGGGCTGGGGCCAGGGGAAGCCCTGGATGGATGAGAGGGAGCCCAGTAGGAGGGAGGCTTGTTACCTGCCCTCCTTATTTCTCCTTTCCCCTTCCTCCTTCTTTCTCTAGTATTATGTTTTCTAGCACATGGAGTATGTGTGTGCTAGAGGCTTCATCCTCAATGAGGGAGGTCAGGGTTGAGCACTGGCAATTCAGTAAGTGAGTCGTTTGGCAGCCCTGATCAATTTTATTTCACAGAAGCTGTTCCAGAAATCCATGGTGCTTTGGTAATTAGTTGGCTACAAGGACCTTGTGGGAGCAAGGGTCAGGGTGGGGGTGGTGTGCTGTAGAGGTTTAGAACTTGATTCTGGGGAGTCAGACACACTGGCATTCAGACCCTGGCTCTGCTGTCACCAGCCAGGTGAGCTTAGGCTGGTATAGCAGCCTCTCTGCGTCTCTTACAATAACAGCTCCCAATGCTCAACTTCTGGGCATGTTGTCAGTGCCAAGTAAACATGGCCATCAACACTTCCTGAAACATGCTTAATCTATAGTAGATACTCTGAAAATATCATTTTATTTCTCCTTTCTTTCTTGATAGGAATGATTTTGTACATGATGTCCATGATATGGAAATAACCAACCAAAAAATTGCTATTAACAGATCTTAGAAGGCGTCTTTGATAACAGGTGAAACTCGGTTATGTTTATCAAAAAGAGGTTGACAGGTGGCTGGGTGCACTGACTCACACCTGCAAGCCCAGCACTTTGGGAGGCTGAGGCAGGTGTATTCCTTGAGGTCAGGAGTTCGAGACCAGCTTGACCAACATGATGAAACCCCTCCCCACTTCTACTAAAAATACAAAAATTAGCTGGGCAAGGTGGCACGTGCCTGTAGTCCCAGCAACTCTGGAGGCTGAGGCAAGGGAATTGCTTGAACCTGGGGATGGAGGTTGTAGTGAGCTGAGATCTCACCACTGCACTCCAGCCTGGGCAACAAAGCAAGACTCTGTCTCAAAGTCTAAAACAAACAAACAAACAAAAAAAGAGGTTGACAGATAAAGCTGGCTTTGTTTGTAACTTTTATCAGAAGAACTGTCCCTTCATTTTCTAAATCAAAGTGAGAGAGATAGCGCAGTCTACGAGTAAACATTGAAGCCTTGTGTATTTGTCCTGTGGCCACAGATGACGGTTTTCCTGGAACAGAACGTGCATTGTGGAGTGCACTGGACACATTGTTGAAGCTTGTCCACTTTTGTTTTGTTGAAGGTCTAAACTTCTCCTCTCATCCATCCTCTCCTCCTCCTAGAATTGTTTTCTCCTTTTTCTCTCTCTTAATAAAAAATATATATGTAATAAATAGCTGTAAGCAACTTATATGTCCAACTATGAATATATATCTCTCTCTATATATATCCTATATATATCTCTCTATATATATCCTATATCTATCTATATATCCTATATCTCTCTATATATATCCTATATATATCTATATATATCCTATATACATCTCCCTCTATATTCTATATATATCTCTCTCTCTATATATATATCCTATATATATACCTAGAGATGAAAAAAGGTAACAAAAACCACCTATAATTTCAGAAATAACCAGTTAACACTTTGGTTTATATTCTACATCCATCTGGACACAGATATTACTTTTTCATCAAAATGAGTCATATTTGCTCACTTGGTACATGTTTCCCCCTGCCCCCCTTAATATATTCAATCTTATTCTATGTCAAAAGGTACATTTCTATAACATCATTTAAAAGTTTTTTTGTATAATAGTTTGTTGACTCTTAATGGGCAGAATCGTACCAATCTTTTTTTCCTCACTATTTTTTCAGTTGAGATAATTCACATACTATAAAATTCACCCCTTTAAAGTGTAGCTTTTAGTGTTTCCACAAAGTTGTGTAGCTTTTAGTGTTCAGTAGCTTTTAGTGTTTCCACAAAGTTGTGTAATTCTGTTACTGAATTTCAGAACATTTCTTATCCATTTGAGGTCACTCCCTATTCCCTGCCTCCTCCAACCCCTAGCTAATGGTAACTAGAGTACTGTTAAGATGCCATGAACTATTGAGTCAGCTCTTCATAGTTGGATATGTAAGTTGCTTACAGCTATTTATTATTTCAAACAATACTATAATGATCAGTCTGTACAACTGTGGTCCAATTAGATTATATTTTTGAGCTGTCAAGGTTAATACATACATGTTGTTTAAATTTGAAAAGGAGTGTTACATTTGGGATCATGTGGTTTTGGGAAAATTGAGAATTAAATCTCTAAATCTGCAGAATGTTAAACATTGGAGCTTTCCCAAGGAAAATATTCAAAAAGACTTAAGCGATAACAAAAGTGGTCATTGCAAAATTGCTTTTGCAAATAACTACCTGTGGAGTTTGCCAGATGTTTGAAGTTATGAAATTATACTACTCTGCAGTTTTGCAGTAGAGGTTAATTCCTCACTCCACCCCTTGAGTGACAGTCAAAATTTGTTTTGTGTCCCTCTGAACAGCATGAGGACCTGGTAGAGAGAGGAGGTGTGAGGTGGAAC
>NW_012102710.1:1929782-1930422 GCF_000951045.1 Mandrillus leucophaeus
AACAGGTCAAAGCCGGGGTAGGGAGGATACGGATGAGGGAAACTTCTTTCAAGGCTTGAGAGCCCAATCCTTTCTTTCCACCTTAGGATGGGTGCCCCTCCTGGGCTCCTCCCTCTGGAACAGGCGTGAAGGATCCGAGTTCTACTTGCAGGTGGAAATTTAAGATAATAAAGGCAGTACTTTTCACTAGAGAAATGGAGCAAAGAGCTTCTATTTGCTTGGCAATCACTTCTGGGTTTTGTAGGAATCTTGTCTCGAAAAGGATCTCGTTGTGGTCCCTGGACCTGCGCCAACAGTTTCTCCAGTTCAAAAAGCAGACTCAGGGCCCGCAGAGCCACCGAGTCAGAACCTGCTGTTTTCTAGGATCTCCTGGGGGTTCCTGGATAGACTCCATTTGAAAAAGCTCTGGTCTGCAGCACTGATTCTTAACCCTGGCAGAAGTTATGAGTTGAATTGTGTTCTTCAAAATGATGTTGAAGAAGTCCTAATCCGCAGAACCTGTGAATGTGACCTTATTTGGAAATAGGGTCTTCACAAATGATCAAGTTAAGATGAGGCTATTAGAATGGATGGACCCAAATCCAACGTGACTGTGTTCATATAAAAAGGGGAAATTGAAGCACTGAGACAGATGTGAACA
>NW_012102710.1:1933407-1984645 GCF_000951045.1 Mandrillus leucophaeus
CTTAAAAAAATAGATCTTAATCTGATATAAAAAATCTGGTAATTACATTTAAAATCCCTGTATACCTTTGCACACACAGACTGTATTTAAACATTCATTCCAATAATAATTATTATAATACTTCACATGAATTGGAGAGTTATGAGACTATGAGGCCCAGGTGTTATGTATGCTAAGTGTTTCATATTCATTATTTCATTCCACAGCCTTGCAAAATCATCTATTAGATTGTTTAAAAAATGGATGTCATACGTTTACACAAAGTAAATGATGGTCAAGTAACAAGCTACTCGTGGTGTCGGTTTGGTATGTCCATTGTTCCTTAGTCATTTATTCCTTCCCAGTGCCTGACTCACTGCCTGCAGTCTGCACCGCCCCATCTCTATCCTTACCTGAGAACCACATGAGAAATGGGCAGGGCTGGGCCTTAGTGGAGAGAGCATGGTTTGAATCTTGGTCCTACCACTTCCATGCCACCTTGGGCAAGTTACTTGGTGACTCTGGCTCAGCTTCCTTATCTGTACAATGAAGATAAGAGTATCTGCTTTAAGCATTTGTGGTGCCAGCTAAATAATTCTATGACATGAAGCTAAGAAGTGTGTAAGCTCTCACTTGCTGTGGCAGGGTTGATCCAGCCTTGAGGTGACAGCACCAAGCCTGTCACCAGAGATAGTTACAGAAGAGATCTCAGTGATCAGCCATCTCCCCCCATCCTTTTACATTTGGGAAACCCGGGGGCTCCAGAGAGGAAGTGACTGTGAAAAATTACATTGCTTGTCAGCAGCAGAATCTTTCTAATGATTCTCTGAAGTGATCTGCTTAGTTCCTGTTTGCGTTCCTCTAAAGCAAAGACTGGAGTGGCTTTATAAGCGTCTGAGAGCTGTGCTCTATTTCTGTACTCTTGCTCCCAAGGTTCCCTTATTTAGTCTTTGCTCTAATACACAGCTCAGGGGTTACTGGACTCCCTTGCATTGTCCCAGCACTGGGATTGACTGTGTGTTTAATCGCCACTGACAACCAGGCACTGTGCCCTCAGTACATTCTAACAAATGCCCTGTGAGAGAAACCAACATAGTCATTTTGCAGATGTGGAAACAGAGGCAGAAATAAGAAGCTGTGCCTAAGGTCACCCAGATACAAAATGAAGAAAACTTAGGAAAATTGCATCGTGATCAAGAGCTCTGACCTTGGCAAGTTTCTTAGCCCATTTGTCTCCTTGCTTTCTGTAAAACGGAGTAATAAGAGTATCTGCCCTAAAAGGAGGTGGTAGGGATTATTAACGCTTGTAAAGTGCTTGGAGGAATGCCTGGCACATAGTATGAGCTCGATAAATGTCAGCCTTAAACGCAACAAACAAAACCAAACTGCTTCTAAAGTTTGTGTCCTTTCTGCAACTCCCTGACGCCTCACAAGGAATCAGGGAATTGAATTCCTACTTAGAAACTCGGAGCAAGATTAAAGATTGTAAGGCGTTGGAAAGTGTGGCCTACTTAGAAAGCACACTCACTCACATACACACACACATAGCTACTTTTAATAGCTGGTAAGAGCCAGAGAAAATCCAATTACAGATGAGTCAATCGATTAAAAAAAAAGAGGGCAGAATAAATGAAAGAATGTTGGAGAGACACAGAACCAAATTACAACCGGATAATAGAATTAAGGTCTGTAGAACAAACCGGGAGAAATAACAAAGGGATACAGGCTGGAGACGCTTTCACAGCTTTGTAATGATTTGATTCTTTCTGAACCCCTAGACTCCAAAGAGCGGTTATAGGACCAACGCCCCAAACAAGTGGGTGGATCAGAAACAGCTGGAATTGTGTTTGGCAAATCATAGTTTGTGGAGAAATGAACCACGTGTGGCCTGGGGAAGAAGAGGATTGTGTTTGAGTTAAACAGATGCTCCTAGTTAAGGGTGAGAGTCGCGGGCCCAGATACAAGCCGACTTCGATTAGCAAAGGTATAGCCTTGCTCCAAAATATTGTTTGCTAAGACATTCTTCCTTTGTTTTCAAAGAAACATCTCTCTGTTAAATAGGACTACTCTCTTGCGTATACCTAAGCCAAAGCAAAACACATGCACTTTTCATTTTATTTTTCAGGTTGCGGGGACAGCAAGGTGGGGCTGTTAATTTCAGCACCAACCTCTACAGCTGTGTCTATTATTGGTGGGCTCTAGAATAACATCCGTTTCTATGTATTTATGGAAAGGCGTCCTTAACTAGGCCACATAAAAAGCGAGCGCATCTATAAATAAATTAAGGAGGCTGCAAGGCGCGGGCGGCTGCCCCTCTGCTGCGGCCTCGCAGGCCCTGCCGCGCAGCTGTCGTCTTTGTGCCCGGCTTTGCGCGCTCCATTGTGGACGCGATTACCCCGGCCTGGGGCGGCGCGTGCGGGGGCGGGGCGCACCTTCGCCGCCGACGGCTGGGGATTGGCTCCAGGGTCTAGGCTGGGCTACTTCGTGACTCGGGCTGGCCTTGCTGGGCTGCGAGGTTCATGGCCTGTGACTTGGCGGGTGCAGGTGACCTGGCGGCGGTCACTTCCTGGGAGCCAGCTGCAGCTACCCGGGCTCAGGCTGGGCTGGACTGACAGATGGTGACGTTGGGGGTGGGCGTAGGGTGGGGCAGGGGGAGGACAGTACAAAACAAGAATAAGAAAATGACTGGATAGACAAGATTGAACAGGTCAAAGCCGGGGTAGGGAGGATACGGATGAGGGAAACTTCTTTCAAGGCTTGAGAGCCCAATCCTTTCTTTCCACCTTAGGATGGGTGCCCCTCCTGGGCTCCTCCCTCTGGAACAGGCGTGAAGGATCCGAGTTCTACTTGCAGGTGGAAATTTAAGATAATAAAGGCAGTACTTTTCACTAGAGAAATGGAGCAAAGAGCTTCTATTTGCTTGGCAATCACTTCTGGGTTTTGTAGGAATCTTGTCTCGAAAAGGATCTCGTTGTGGTCCCTGGACCTGCGCCAACAGTTTCTCCAGTTCAAAAAGCAGACTCAGGGCCCGCAGAGCCACCGAGTCAGAACCTGCTGTTTTCTAGGATCTCCTGGGGGTTCCTGGATAGACTCCATTTGAAAAAGCTCTGGTCTGCAGCACTGATTCTTAACCCTGGCAGAAGTTATGAGTTGAATTGTGTTCTTCAAAATGATGTTGAAGAAGTCCTAATCCGCAGAACCTGTGAATGTGACCTTATTTGGAAATAGGGTCTTCACAAATGATCAAGTTAAGATGAGGCTATTAGAATGGATGGACCCAAATCCAACGTGACTGTGTTCATATAAAAAGGGGAAATTGAAGCACTGAGACAGATGTGAACATAGGGAGGATTTAATGTGAAGATGAAGGCAGAGATCAGGGTAATGCATCTTCAAGACAAGGAAAGCCAAAGTCTGATGGGAACCACTAGGTGCTAGGAGTGAGGCGTGGAACAGATTTTCCCTCATGGCCTTCAGAAGGAACCAACCCTATCTGCACTTTGGTCTCCCACTTCTAACTTCCAGAACTGTAAGACAACATATTTCTGTTGTTTAAACCACCTTGTTTGTGATACTTTGTTACAACAGCACTAGCAAACCAATACACCTGGGTACTCCTACGAATAACCCAGGTTTCTGAGCTCACATCTGAAATGTTTTCAATCAGAATACCTAGCAGTGGGGCCAATGGAACGGCATTTTCTAAATATCCCTTGGGTGATTCTAAGGTAGTTGGGAGTTTGGGAACTAGTGAGCCTGTCTCCCTTCCTTTGCAGTGTGGTGGAGAAGGAAGAGAGTTAGAGCTGAGGCCGACGATGTAAGATCTGCTCTTCTTGCTGCATGACTGGGTAAGTCATGGCCTCTCTGAGCCTTACAGTGTTCTCCCTAAATCCAGATGCTTGCCTTCACCAGCTACCTGGGAAGCTTCTAGTGATGAGGATTCATCACCTAATGGGGCATCCCAATCTATCATGGAAAGTTTGAACTGCTTAGAGAAATCTTTAAATACAGTCAAAACCTGCTGTGATTATCTCCATGATAAAGATGAGGAAACTGATGCCCTGAGAGATTAAGTAACTTGCCCAAGACCAGTCAGTCAGTATGGGGCTGACTGTGGATTGAATGCAGGCAGCTGTCAGAATCTATCCTTTTGGCCACTTGTAATACCCAGACTGACAAAAGTTTACAAAGGGCTATCACACTGGTGACTCAAACAAGACTCCTGCCAGCCCTGGGAGACAGAGACCCAGCGTCCATTTCTGACCCTCAAACCTGGATTGTGTGGGTGGTGGTATGAGGCTGGAGGAGGCATCCTGTGAACCATCTAGGCCCCCTGGGCATGGAATTTGCCATGTGTGCAATCTAGAACCTGAATGAGTTGGACGGGGATGCCAGGGTATGAATTTGATTCTTGTGTCAGGGCCTGCACCTGACCCCAACTCCCTCAGTAACCTGGGGCAGTTTGTCTTGCTCTGTGGTCCTCAGTGTTCACACCTGTGAGACGGGGCTAATAGAATCCACCTTTCCTACCTTGTAGCAGTCTTGAGGGGCTCCAGTGAGATCACAGACAGGAATATGCCTTGTGAGTCACAAATATGATCGTTACTACAGCTTCGCCTGAGAAGAGAACTTAGCTATTTCCATGAAAAGACCTCTCCTCACTAGGGCAACTCTGGTAATTGCTCCTCCTCACCAACCATTTTATTTCTGCTCATTTCTACCAAGCCATTTCCTTCCAGGCTTGGGCAGAAGTGGGGTTTGGAGAAGGGAATCAGTCAGGGGTGAGGTCTTGTAGGAAGCAGTAAGTTCAGTAATATACTGCCCTACTTTCAGGACACACCCTTTGATCTCCGAAATCAAAGACAATGTGCCCCGCTCCCTTCCAATAGATTATACCTGAGCTGCATTTTCATTTTCTTTTCTTTATGTTTTTATTTTAAGTTCCAGGATACATGTGCAGGACATGCAGATTTGTTACATAAGTAAACATGTGCTATGGTGACTTGTGCACATATCAACCCATCACCTAGGTATTAAGCCCCACATGCATTAGCTATTTATTCTGATGCTCTCCCTGCCCCCATACCGCCCCCCACCCAGAGGCCCCAGTGTGTGTTGCTCCCCTCTGTGCCCATGTGTTCTCATTGTTCAGCTCCCACTTTTAAGTGAGAACTTGTGGTGTTTGGTTTTCTGTTTCTGCATTAGTTTGTTGAGGATAATGGCTTCCAGCTTCATCCATGTCCCTGTAAAGGACAGGATCTCATTCCTTTTTATGGATGCATAGTATTCCATGGTGTATATGTACCACATTTTCTTTTTTTATTATTATACTTTAAGTTCTAGGGTACATGTGCGCAACGTGCGGGTTTTGTTACATATGTATACATGTGCCGTGTTGGTGTGCTTCACCCATTAACTCATCATTTGCATTAGGTATTTGAAATACCTTTCTTGCATTTTATAAGGGTGGGTCTGTCTGTTCCTTCTTTCCCTTAGAAATCTAAATGCCCCTTCATCTCCTCCCCACCTCCATACACCTCCACTAATAGGCAGGGCCTGGTTCACCCGTCAGAGTCTAAAATTCTCAGTAGTATTATGATTCCCACCCCCTATTTTCTCATTGATGTTTTTTATTCATTCATTCCTCCGGTATTCCCTTGGTGTTTACTCTGTTCCAGATGCTGTGTGGGTACTAGGAATATCAAGTGGATTAAGATGAGCTCCTTGCTCCAGAAACTTACAAGCAATCTAATGTTAAAGCTGCACATAACTCATATTGGTTCTCAAGGTTGTCTCTGCTTACAGGCCTCATAATAAACCTTCTCCTTTCCCTTGCAGTGTGGTGGAGAAGAAAGAGAGTTGGAGCTGAGGCAGATGATATAAGATCTGCTCTTACTTCTTGCTGTGTGACCTTGGGTAAGTCATAGCCTCTCTGAGCCTACATATTTATCTGCAAATTTAGATCAGCAATAAAGATATAAGATTCAGTGAGAGTTAACTATGAGCCAGCTGCTATTCTAAGTGCTTTACTTATGTCAACAGTTAACAACTTTAGGAGATAAATGTTAATGTCTTTATTTTACACATGAAGCAACTGAGACATAGAGAAGTTAATTAATTTATCAGGAATCACAAAACTAATTGCTTGCAGAACAAGAGTCAAGCCTAGGCTATCTGATTCCAGAACCCAGGTCCCTAACCCTTTGTATTAACCTGCTTCCATAAGCAGTTTACCTTAGGGGGTCTGTGAACAGATATAACTACTCTAATGAATGCATGAAGAAGGGGGAGGAGGTAGAAGAGGAGGAGGTGCCAGGAAAAGAAGGAGAAACAATTCCTTCTTTGGCAAAGAAGTCTTACATTTCTTTACCAAAAGGTCTTAACATTTTCTCAAAAAATTTTTTTTTCTTATTTAGTTGCACATATACAACAAGTCTTCTGTAACAGGGAAAAATAAGAGGGAGATGTAGAGGAAATAAAAAGGATGAAGTTTTTCCCATTTTAGGAACTTTGGGTAAAAAAACATTGAGTGTGCAGGTTGTGTACCAGACATTGTGTTGGATACTCTTGTATGAATAATCTATTATCTATCGATTGATTGAGGGATGATATAATCCTACACACTACAGAGGTGTTAATATCCCAGTTTTACAGATGAGGATATGGAGGCTTAGAGAGGTGACATGCCTTATTCAGGGATGGTTAGTGGCAGAGCCTGGATTTTACCCAAGAAAATTCTGATTGCCAAGCCAATGTTCTTATATCTCTCTTAGCTCTTGAACAGACAGGAGTTAGCAAATCTCCTGTGTAGTTGAAATTCAGTCTTCTCTCTCCTTCCTTCCTTCATTTATTAGTAATTTTCAGAGCAATTTCTACATACTATTAATCCATGGATAATTCAACAAAAGCAATTCCACAATCCCAGCTTTTAGGGAGATGTGTTTGTATATATATATAAAGTTGTTTATATAAATATGTTTATATATATATATATTTTCTTTTTTCCTTGTATGAAGGCTTGATAATTCCTATATGGGATAAGCTATTGATCTGAAGGAGCCAAAGAAGGCTCTAGTCTTGGATTGAATACTAAATTTTATGTGATGCTACCAAGTCATATCTTTTTTTAAAATATACCTTATTTTGTTAGAGGCATTTTAGTTTCACAGCAAATTTGAGAGGAAGGTACAGATATTTCCCATATCTCTCCTACCCCCACAAAACCACAGCTTCCTCAATTATTAGCATCCCTCACCAGAGTGATACATTTGCTACAACTGATGCAGCTACATTGGTGTATCATAATCAGCTAAAGTCCATAGTTTACATTAGGGTTTGTTCATATTTTGGCTTTTTAAATCAATAGTTTGTGGGGAACAGGAGGTGTTCGGTTACATGGATAAGTTATTTAGGTGTGATTTCTGAGATTTTGGTGCATCCATCACCCGAGCAGTGTACACTGCACCCCGTGTGTAGTCTCTTATTCCTCAACCTCCTCCTACCCTTCCCCGCAAGTCCCCAGAATTCATTATGTTATTCTTGTGCCTTTGCATCCTCATAGCTTAGGGAGCCATAGTTTTAAGTTATTATATAATTTTATCTTCCGTAACATACAAGATTTACCTGAGGAATCCCTACTTCAAATAAAAACTCTGGTGCCCGAAGGAGAGGCTTATTCTATCTCTCTCCGCCTCACTTCTGGTTTGTTAGAATCTGGATTTCAGTGCTGCTTCCTGTGCCAAGACAACTTGATTTGTACAACCCAAAGGTCAGGGCAGCAAAGCTGGGGGAGCTGTTTCTTTCTAACTTCAAGAACTCATGGGACTAGGTACATTAAAAACAGGGTTATTCCCAGTTCTTTTTGTTGCTTAAATAGGTTGGCTTTTCAGTAGTATGTTCTGTGCTAGTAGTTCTAAGCTATCACAGGTAACAAAATCATAATTAAAATGATGTGTGTGAAGTTAATGTTGGTGAAAAAACGCATGTAAAGCTGTACAGTGCAAGAATGGCCAAAATCAAAGGCATTTTTTTTCCCTTTTGCAAGGGAGGCATGTATAAATTCAACTAAACTCAAGTAAACATGCTCATAGAAAACTTAAAGCCCAAGATATGTACACTTCCTTAAAAAGCAGGAGGTTAAAGGAAAATGGTACCTATTTAATCCCTATATTGTGCCAGGCAGTTAGACTGTTTCACTGGACTCTCTCCTTTAATCCTCCCAACAACTCTGAAATGAATGTATTATTATAAAGTAGGCATGGAATTATTTGAGATGATGCAAATAAGATACCAAGTCGAGTGCCTGGAACATAGTAATTGTTCAAGAGTATGTTGCTTAATGTCCACAGAGGTTCAACAACTTGCCTATGATCACACATCTAAGGGGAGACAGAACAGGGATCCCATGCAGACAGATTTGGTCCCAAGATCACTCATACACTCATGGTGCTACCAAGGCACATTTTTTGCAGGAAAGACAAAAGACAACCTTTGATTTATTATTATTTTTTAAATGACCTGGAATTCTAATTCCCCAGGGCCAGTCTTGTCTCTGGCCTTTTTTATTAGTTTTTCCCTGATTCTCTACTTATCCACTCTAATTAGTAAGAGACCACCATATAGTCCCCATTTTAGCCCCTTTCCCAGCTCAAAGTCTGAAAAGAAACATGAGAACTCAGAACACACTGGAAGACATCACTATTACGGGCCTTTCTCAAGTCCCATACTAGTGAGTCCTTCTCTCCATTGTGACTCACATCCCATCACCCTTCCTCCTCCCAGGACAAACAGGGTTATGACTCACTGTGGCTTCTGACAGCCTTAAAAGAACGATGAACTTGTGCCCAACCCTTGAAGGTCAAGGAGTACTATCATTCTTTAAGCCACACCATTGTGAACATGCTTTTTCCTTTAGCCAAGGGGAACTCCATGCCTCTGTGGGTTTTTCCCTTTAGACTAATATATTTCTTCTTGGTTCCACCCTGAGAGGACTGTCAGTCAAGGGGGGCATTTTTGGGTTTGAGGTCAGCTTACAAAAGCTGCAGGGCAGAGGCCTTAGGTGAATTCTGGGGATTTACAAAAGAATCAGAGACTGGGGAAGCCAAGTGTTCTGTGAAGTGAAGCTTATCAGGAATAATTCTAGCAAAAGCAGGGACCCCTCAGTGCTATGTCATTACGGGCCTCTGGGCCTGTGGCTTCATGGGCAGGAGATAATTAGCAGACAGCTCATCCTGGAGGAAAGCAGAGAATGAGCTTTGGAACTAGTTCCCCTGCCTCCAGTTTGGCTTCCCTCCAGCTTGCCCCATTATCATGTCATGCTCACGCTAAAGATCTTTAATGCTTCCCTTTCATCTCTATTTAACAAGGGGAAGAATATTTTTATAGCTTAAATGGAAAGGAAACAAGAAACACACCTCTTCTACTATGCCTCCCTGCTTTACCTGAACAACTGCTCCTGGTTCTCCAAGGCTCAGCTCCGCTGTTGCCTCTTCTGATTTGCCAAGTGGGGCTGGGTGCCTGCTCTGTGCATTTGCTACACACTTTGAACTCCTTCTAGCCCAGCCCTAATGCACTGTACTTTGGTTTTGCATTTAGTCATCTAGCTTCCCAACCATGCCATGAGCTTCTCAATGGACAGGGCCTTGTTAGCTCTAGCAGCATAGTAGGCATTCAAAATGGTGGGCACTGTAGCAGGGTGGTTGAGAAAGTTATCTGCATCTCATTTGATGCCACAGAGTTACTGGACATGAAGGAAAGGCGTTCCTTCCTCTCCTAGCAAAGTTAACAAGTCTATGTTACGGAGATCTGAATTTTCTTTACTCTTCATGAAAGTAGTAGCCTTTTTGAGTTTCAAAGATGGGGGAAAAAAAAAAAAAAGAAATAGGCAAGCCTCTCCCAAACTCAGTTCTAATCCCACAACATTTTTCTTTCTTGCTTGAAGGTACAGACCCATTGAGGTATAGTCTAAAGTAGAGAGGGACTTCTTCAAGATTTGAAGACAGTGGAGGCATAATCAGTGAGTTGGCTGGATCTTCAGGGACTGGGTCAAGGGCATGGTTGTGGGAGTGTTCAGTGAGTTGCTCCAGCTGGAAGATGGGTTCCTAGAAGGGGGTGCCTTCATGGGGGCCTGGGAGGTCTGAGTACTGATTGTGGTGGCCTCAGGAACCCCGTGGCTGAGCTGGTACAGAGGAAGGGGAGCTACTAGCATAACCACTCATTTTTTGGTGGTCTATGACAACTGAGCAAGGACTTACATATAGCAGTAGCACTAGGGATGGAAAATGAATGCTGAGGCTGTTGTGTCCTTATGATACCACTCTCTGTTTACCATTTTCCTGAGCTGGTAAACTCTAGCATACCTACATGACCCAAATGAAAGAGACAGATTCCAAAAAGAAAGAAAAAAAAAAGGACTAAAGCTTTCTTGGAGTGCTTTTGCATAGCAAAGAAGCCTTGTGAACAAAGAAAGCAGATCACTAGCCTAGGAAATAAGTCAGCAGGAATGAGAAAGGTTTCAATCCGGTAAGCATATGCCATTGGCCCTCTGTATCTGTGGGTTCCACATTTGTGGATTCAACCAACCGTGGATCAAAAATATTTGAAAAAATAAAGGATGGTTGTGTCTGTACAAACTTTTTTTTTCCTTGACATTATTTCCTAAACAATGCAATATGATAACTATTTACATAGAATTTATATTGTATTAATATAAGCAAACTAGTGACTAAAGTATATAGGAGAATGCATAAATTATGTGCAAATATGATGCCACTTTGTATAGGGAACTTCAGCATCTGTGAATTTTGATATCCACTGGGGATCCTGGAACTAATCAGTTACTGAGGGGTGACTGTATAGGCTACACTGGCTCTAGGGTAGGAGCCGGGATATCATGATGGACAAGTCATAGACCCCTCTTGGTGCTGCTCCTTTGCAGCCTGTCACGCAGACCAGACGGCTACATTATCAGAACTGCAGTATAATTTTTGATACGTTGAGGCAGAGGGAAGCACTCAGGAGGAGAACTTAGCCTGGATTGAGAGAGGAAGAGAGGGATTCCTGGAGTAGATGGCACTCGGACTAATCTTTGAAGGTTAATATAAACTAAGTTTATGATTAAAAAAAAAAAAAAACCAAACAAAACAAAAAACAGTAAGGGTATTTCAAACACCAGAAAGTTAGTCAGAGATAGATAGAAAGGTATATGAGCTATCCTGGGGAGTGGGGGAACTGACATGTAATTGGATACTACTGGAAAGTGAAATGCGTGACCTTAATAGTGAGATAAATGATTAGAGAGTTTGATAGGGCCAGAGCCAGATAACTCTGGACTTGATCTCAAAGATGATAGGCAGAGATTAGAAGGTTTTAAGCAGGTCAAATTTCTTCTTTAAAAAGATAGATTAATTAAGGCAAACGTAGGTGTTCCAACAGAAATTCTGAAACCTCAGTGATTAAATGCCATGCAAGATTATTTTTCAGTGACATGTATTTCAATTGGTAAGAGCAAGGGGTCTGTTCATGGAAGGTATTGAGAGTTGCAGGTGGACGTAGGCGCTGCCATTTTCTAGACATGACTTCTAAACTCTGGCCGTTGACCTCAAGCCAGCAGATGAGGCAAGGAAACTGAGAAGGCTTGTGCAGAAAGTGTTTAAGGATTAGGACAGGGAATGAATACATCACTTGCATCTACATTCCACTGTCCAGAGATCAGTCAACACAGTCACACTGCCGCTGCTACCAGCAAGGGAGCCTGGGAAATGTCGCTGTACAGGAAGAAACATCTACCCTTCATAGTTCTTAGTTGGGACAGACCTCTGTAACAAAATAATAGATTAACAAGAGAAAACCAGGAGTTTATTAACATGTATATACTTCAAGTATACATTGGAGATATGCAAGGATAAGTAAATCTCACAGAAGTGGCTTTGAATTCAGGTTTAAATACCATGTCTGTTGAAATGAAAAAAAGGTTGTAGGGAAGGCTGGTTATGGAGAAATACCCAGGAAAATCCCAGTAAACAAGGGTAAGGTTTATTATGCAGATTAAGTCAGTACCTTCTCCACTGATAAGAGTCTTTAGAGATGTAATCATCCTTTTCCTGGTACAAAGAAGGAGACACCCTTCTATGATTTGAATGTGTCTCCCAAAGTATATGGGTTGAAAACTTAATTCCCAACGCAACACTGTGGAGAGGTAGCACCTTTAAGATGTTTTTAGGCCGTGAGGATGAGTTTAGCCCCTCTCTTGTTCCCTTGCCTGTGATCATGATGCCCTCTGCCATGCAATGATGCAACAACCAGACTTCCTAGACTTCAGAACCGTGAGCCAAATAAATTTCTGTCCATTTTAAATTACCTAATCTGTGGTATGCTGTTATAGAAGCATAAAACAGACTAAGATTCTTGCATATGGAGGTTTTTTTTTTTAATAGATGCAAATTTTCTTTTCAAAAGGGTAACTTCTACTCTGTTTTCAGAGATTCTCTTGTGTCTGCAGGGTCTCAAAATAATTGGCTCAAGATAATACTATGCCAAAGAGGCATATTTTGAGGTGGCATGTTTTGGTCTCCTGCCTAGCCAAGACGTTGCTCTGGAGGAAAGAAAAACCAGTTTGGTGAATGGTTAGTTTATCTCTGCTCAAAAATAGTACTTTGCCTCAGTAAAAAATAAATTGAAAAGACAGAAGACAAAAGGACTATAGCAGCAGTCCATGCTAGAGGGGATGGTAGCCTAATAGTGGTGGGAAGAGAGATTAGAGAAATAATATGAGAATGTGTACAGAGACAGAATTGGCAGCCTTGAAGTATGGATGGGTGAGGAAGTATGATGGGAAGGAGAGAGATGACCCCGAGGTTTCTGGCTTGGTGGATGATGCATCCAAGAGAGAACATAAATTACAGGAGTAGGAACAAATTTGGGAGGAGTAGAAATTGGCAGAGATGATAAATGTGGTTTGGGGCATGTTGAGTTTATACTGTTCATGGGACAAGTGACCATATGAGTGACAGGCTGGGTTCAGAGATAAGACCAGATTAGGGAGAGGGCTGAGTAAGGAATTAACATTTAAAAAGCCAAGTAAATATTTCTTCTTTCCTTAAGGAGGAAAAGGGATCTCCTTCCTTAAGGAGGAAAAAGAGATCTCAAAAAGGGAGAAGGAAAGGTAACTCTCCATAGGATACAAACCATAGACATATTTTGAAAAATTTTTAATGTTTTTCTCCTGTAGAGTATCTTGGCTGCATAGTACATGCATTATACTTACCAAATGCCAGGAACCATGCCTGGTGCTGGGAGAGCACCTCTCTACTCTGAAGGAACTCGAAGTTTAGTGGGGAAAATGCTTGGGTATATCATGAATGGAGCTCATAGTCAGCAAGATTTCCTGTTCAAGATGGATTGTGGGTCACCAGGAGAGACATTTCCTTCTACATGCCTGGAATTCCACCATTGCAAGTTCACTGCTTTTGGCTACACTCTTTACCTTTTATTTTGGGAAGTAATACATTGTAAGAAAAAGAAGATAGTCCTTAGAGATAAGCAGTGGAAGATGACATCTAGTAGGTGACAGACCTTGAGCTGATAACTTAAATTCCTTGAGCTTCATTTCATTATTCATTATATGAGAAAAACGAACTCTGCACAACTCAGCACAACCAACTCTGATTGTGCTGAGGGTAATTGGCAACCATCAATGAGAAATTCTTGATGTTAAATATACAGTGCTCCTTAACAAGATTAATGATAATATAAAGATGATGATGATAGCAGCTAACAAATAGTATCTTCCTATGTGCCAGGATTACTCTAAATGCTTTATTAATATTATCTCCATTAATCCTTATAACAACCCTACAAGATAGAATTATTATTACCTATTCCCTTTCAACTGGTAAGAACACTGAGGCACAAGAGGCCTTAGGTTTGAAGAGTAATGAATTCTGGCTGGGCACAGTGGCTCATGCCTGTAGTTCCAGCACTTTGGGAGGCTGAGGCAGGCTGAGGTCAGGAGTTCGAGACCAGCCTGGCCAACATGGTGAAACCCTGTCTCCACTAAAAGTACAAAAATTAGCCAGGCATGGTGGTGCATGCCTGTAGTCCCAGCTACTTGGGGGACTGAGACACAAGAATCTCTTGAACCGGAGTGGTGGAGGTTACAGTAAGCCAAGATTACGCCACTGTACTCCAGCCTGGGGTAACACAGCGAGACTCTGTCTCAATTAAAAAAATAAAATAATGAAGAAGAAGATATAATGAATTCTGGATGGGCCACACTAGAACTAGTTCTGAACACATCCCTGAGAAGGAACAACTCTAGGACATGGAGGATTGCGTAGGTAGGCACTTAACACCTGTTGAAAAGAAACTTGGAAATGGCTCAGGGTGTTGCAGTGTGTGCAAACCCATGGGAGAAAAATGGGAGACAAATGCTATTTATCATTATTTCGTTCAGGACTGCACAGATGCCAAGTGGTTCATGCATTCATTTAGTTATTCAGTGTTCTTTTATTGAACTAACTCTGTGCCAGACCATGGGCTAGGCTCAAAGACACTGCTGCCTTCTTTCCTGGTTCTAGAAACTCCTGGGTGTTTCTGAAAAGGGCTGAGTAATAAGTGATAGCCAAGCAAAAGTCGTAAAGAACTTTCTTTTACATTTCATTCATTCTAAAACATGCATAGTTTTGTGTCTATCTGATATTGACTTTCTTTCTCCTGGGGAGTTACTCCTCAACTATAGTGTACAACACTCATAGAATTGGTCTGTGACCCAACTCTGGTGCTCAGGCATTCTCTGTCTACGATTTGTTTTGAATGGAGTGACACATGGCTGAAACAGCTTCATCCAGACACCAGCACCCTGAAGAGACTCGATTGCTAGAACCTAGAACCCTTGAGTTGCCCAACTTCCTTCTTTCATAGCCACGTGCTTTCCTATGTCCTTCATATATACACACACATTTATTTTTATTTTTAATTTTGTCATTTTAAATATAAGATACTATATATTATATATAATTATATCTTATATAAATATAATATTTATGTAATATAAATTATTATTGCCCGATTGGCCGATTTTTTACGTTATTTGCAACTAAATAAACTAGCATGCGTCACTTTCTGGTACCTTTCTACCTTGGGTTTTCGACCTATAAAATGGGGATAGTAAAACTTGTTACTTACCCTCAGGCAGCTGTGCAGATTAAAGGTGTATGTCAGTAAAATGTTTTCAGATGCTTGCATGAAAGTTGTTGAAGTACAAAGTCTTCTCTTCCATTTTAGCAATACTTTCAAAGGACTTTCTTTATATACCATAAAGCAGCTTTTATCTTGGGAGGGTGTGCTCCTCACCTTACTGTCTCTGTAAACAGTTCAAGGGTTGCTCTGTGTATGATCCTTTTTCCAAAGCTGCCATTCAAGATGAAAGCTCAGCTCTACTTAGCCTGAGAAGTTGCTGTGTGACACACAGAGGGCTTGTGCTTATTATTGCCATATATATTACTTAATGATAAGGAAATTTGTTCAAATCCTTGGATAGTCAATTTGTTAGCTTTTCAGGGTTAATACATTCTTAAATAAAAATAAAATGTAAAAACTCTACCAATTTTGGAGCAGAAAGTGTAGCATCTTATTAGAGTGCTCAACAATTATGAAAGTAGGCACCATAGTAAAAACTATAACACCTTACAGATTATAAGGAATTTTATGATTTTTTAAAACACATACTTTGGACTAGTCTAGATACTAGAGTATGTGGCAGATACCAACTATCTCTAAGACTCCTGAGTTACTATTGCTCAATAAACTGTTTGTATAATATGCAAACATGATGACAGTAATGCATGCTCATCAAACTTTGGAAATGCAGAAATGTAGAGAGATAAAAATATATCAATATTTTAATAAGCTTGCTGTTGTAAAACAACCATTCATCTCATTTTCATGCATATCATTTTTTTTTGGTCATAATTACAACAATTTCACATTAATTGACATATTTTACTTGTGATTTTTTTCTTTTTATATTGCATCATAACTCTATCAGTTATCTATTGCCACCTATTTAAACAATGACCATTTATGATTGCAAATGAGTTCAGAGGTTAGCTGGAAGGTTCCATAGTCGCTCTAGTTTCAGCAGGGCTTGCTAATGGTTCTGCAACCTTGGCTGGGTTCTCTCACTTGCTGGTGGGTTCACAGCACTCCTATCCTCGGTCCCTCATCACCTAAGAGGCCAGCCTGGGGGTGTGTACGTAGCAGTAGCAAGATTCCAGGAGAGAAAACAGAACCACAAGATGCTGAGGTCCAGAACTGACACACTGTCACTGCCACACTTTGCCAGTGCAAGTTACAAGGCCAGCCTGGATTCCAGCGTGGGGAAGTAGACACCACCTCTGGATGGGATGGGGCTCCCCAGTCATTTGCAAAGGTCATGGATAGAGGGAGGAATAAAGAATGGCAGCTACTTTTTGCAATTGATATAGCAAAATAACATAAGCACACTTCTGTATGATTCCATGGACATTTGTGATGACTTTATATGACAAATGAGTGTGTTAAACTGAGTGACACCCTCATAGATAATTTTAAACATTTCCAAAGCTTTGTTGGGAAAATTTTATATTTGTGGTAATTAAAAAATCTAGAATCACATAAGTTAATATATTATCTTAAAGTTTATAAATTTTTTTGTTTTTCCTTCATACTTCCAAAGAACTTTTCAAAAGGCTGATACCAATTTAAATTCACATTGGAAGTATGTGAGTGTTTATGTCACTACCCGGCTATGAATATTGAATGCTAAAAAGATAAATCTCTGTTGAAACAAATAAGGAATCTTCCCGCCTTCAGCATTTTGTTGATGTAATTGGCACTTATGTAATTGCTAGTAAAGGAAGAAAGGAAGGGAGCTAGAGAGAAACAGAAACAAAGAGTTCTGCAATCAAACAAGATTAGGACATACTGTGGCAGTTTGGTTCCTATCTTAGCTATTCCCAGTGTATGTTAGCACTGGACATGCTCTGAAGAGTCTTGCAGTAAAGAATCATATTCCACTTTATTTGCATCAATATTGTCGTAATTAATTTCATCACAGAACTCTTATTTTTTGTATCAATTAATACCTTAGAACAACTGTTCTGAGTGGAACATTCTTGAGGAAATGGTGTCCTAGTAAAATACAGTCATTTTTTTCTGATGGTGGGAATTTCAGACACCTGGGTAATGTGGGCAGGATACGAGACACAGCTGGGGCTTTCGATCATTCCTCAGATCATACTGACCTTCACAAAAAAGAAATGTAACCTGTCAATGAAGATATTCAACTTCTCTTTCCTCCTAGCCATTCTCTTTGTAGTGATAACCCCAAGAGCTTTTAGTCTTTGTTTGAAGGGATGCGTTCTTCCCTGAAAATAGCCTGTTGGCATTTTTTTCTCCTGTTTGAATCTCCGCAGTAAAACCAATCTGAATGGTGGCCCCATGTCTAAGGGACTGAGCTTTTCCTAGGGCTCTGCAGCTCCAAGTGTAGTCTGTGGACCAGCAGTGTCAGCCTCATCTGGGAGCTTGCTAGAGGGCAGAGTCTCAGGCCTCACTTAGACCTACTGAATCAGGGTCTGCCTTTTAACAGGGAAATGTCCTGGTGATTACCATGCACATTAAAAAGCCCCACTGCTCCAGGGGACATCCAAGTCATCTAAAGCACTTACCGCTTCCTCTTGACCATTGCTTTCTTCTTGTCCTCCCTGAATTCTATTTCAACTGCCACCACTACACACTGCAAAAAGTTACCTGGGCATATGCTCCCCTCCCTCCTTTCAAAGTCTGACCCAAGCAAGGTCATAGGCCCATTCTCCTGGTTCCTTTAGACATACACTTACTGTATAAAATAACAACTATCAACACCAAATACAGAGGCAAAACAAAGGGGAAAAATAAAAGGAAGGATGAAATCAAGTCTAGGAGGCACAGAATTTTGCTCCTGCCACAGCCCTTGTCCCTATCTTGGGTCCAAGATTCACAAGCCAAGTCTTGATCTATTTCTAACTCTGTCTTAGGAGACTTGCCCTCTACCCCCAGATGCATGGTACACTGTCCCAGGGCCTTTTATAGTCACTTATCTTGCCTTGGCATTCTAGTCCTGCTGCTTCCTGGAGGGGGTTTCTCACAATTCACACACCACACCCCCAACTTTCTGCTCACTCCCAATCCCTGCAAATAGGCCTGAGATCATCTTGATTATTCTGTAGTCAAGAAACAGAGAGGCCGGGCATGGTGGCTCATACCTGTAATCCCAGTAGTTTGGGAGGCTGAGGCAGGAGGATCTCTTGAGACAAGGAGTTTGAGACCAACTTGGGCAACAAGACCACCTCTCTATAAAAAGTGAAAAACAATTAGCCAGGCGTGGTGGCAAATGCCTGTAGTCCCAGCTACTTGGGAGGCTAAGGCAGGAGGATTGCTTCAGCCTAGGAGTTAGAGGCTACAGTGAGCCATGATGGTCCCACCACACTCCAACTTGGATGACAGAGCAAGACCCTGTCTCAAAAAAAATTTAATTGCTTATAATAAGGAAAAGAAAAAGAAACAGAGAGATGAGTCTTCCAGGATGGGAGACTGTCCCGGAAACTGGAGGCTCCTTCTACTTTCTGATGTCTTGTTACTTTCCCTGCTGACTGATAGCAGGCATTGATACCCTAGCTCTACTCCCTTAAAGGAGATCTTGCCTCAACCTAACTGACAGGGCAGTGACTTTCACTTAACTCTGGCAGACCTCCTAGGCACTATATTCAAGAATTGTATGCATCTGCAACATGGGAATCATTTCTTAAAAGCTGCTGGGCTAAGAGTCATCAGCATGAAGATAAAGATTACTTGGGTGATAGGAAGTGAGAATGGCAGGGAATGGAAGCCACTTGGAGTTATAAAGCACAGAGTAATGGCTTTTAATTAAATTCTCTCACCAGGAAGGCACTATCCAGAAGCATTTAAAAGCATGGATCAGAAAGAAACTTCTTCTTGTGCTACTTACTAGCTGTGTGACCTTGGACAAGTTGCTGAACCTTTTTGCATCACAATTTTTTCATCTGTAAAAGGAGTGTAAGGGTAATTCCTGTCTCTGAGAGCCATGGCCAACTGCAAAATTTGCAGGGCCTAGTGCTAGGTGAAAATGTGCAGCCCTTTCTTCAAAAGTTATTAAGAATTTCAAGATGGCCTTTCTGAGCCCAGGGCCCCATGCAACGGTAGAGATTGCATGCTTGTGAAGCTGTCCCTCCTCAGAGCTGTTAAGATCATTCCTGTGTCTAGGACGAGGTAGGAAGTCAATAAATTCCACTTATGAATGAAGCCTTGAGAGGTATGTATTAATAATGCTGTATAAATGAACTGAAGATTGAGAAAGTAAAGCAACTTACCCAACAAGGTCAGACGGCTAAGTGACTGAGCCATGCCTCTGCCTGGTGCTGTGTGGAAAACCCATAAGCAGAAATTTCTATAATAAGTAGCACAAATGAGAGGAAATGAACTTCATTTCTACCCCAGTGAAGGTGGAGAAAGGGGCCCAGGGATATATCCACTCTCCTCTCTGTCAAGGAGACAAGAAAGAGGGAATTGCATATCTTATTCTGGGGACATCTGACAAAATCAAAAGCAGGGCTGAGGAGCTTTGACTCAGGGCTGGCCTATTTGTGAGATTTCAGCAAGGTATTCAGCTTATTTTAATCAGAATCTTAAAACTGAGTCTGCGGCCTGTAGTTTTCTCAATCCTTGAATGACTCCATTCTAAGTGGAGTACCCAAGTTTCTTGTGCCACCCCAACCATCTGGCAAGAATCCGTCGTTTTTGTGGGCTGTGGTGTTTCTGGGCCTCCAAAGGGTGAAAAGCAATCTGAAAAACCCCATGAAGCTCAGGGTCTCAGAAATCTGGCTAATTAGCCTGGTTGAGAATAAAAGCATTTCCAAAGGGAAACCCTAAAGAAGCCATGTGCAATGCGCCAGCATCTGGGGACGTGTCTAGCACAGTTCCCTTCCACGTGGGGAGGGTACACTCGGCACTCATACTGTTGACTCTGGTCTCGATACTGTGTTAGCCACCTTACACATGAGCTTTTATAATTCTCCCAGTATCCCTTGGAGGCAGGCATGACTCTTCCCACCTTACAGATGAGGAAACCAAAGGTCAGAGAGTATAATCATTTGTCTTAAATCACAGAAGCTAGAAAAAGGTGGAGTCAAGTTTTGAATCCAGCTCTCTCTGGTCATGCCATGCCATCCCAATCCCCATCTCCATCCCCACCCTATTCCATCCCTATCCCCATCCCCTCCCATCCTAGCTTTTAACTACTTGCTATGGTTTGAATATGTTCATGTGTTGGAAACCTAACCCTGATTGACACAGTGCTGGGAGGTGGTACCTAATAAAAGGTGATTAGGTCATGAGGACTCTGCTGCATAAATGGATTGATGTTATAATAGGAGTGGCTAGTTATCTTGCGAGTGGGTTTGTTATAAAAGCGAGTTTGCTCTTGCACATGCTCTCTTGCTCTTCCGCCTTCTGCCATAGGATGAAGAAGCAAGAAGGCCCTTTCTAGATGCAGGCTCCTCAACTGTAGACTCCCCAGCCTCCAGAACTGTAATAAATAGTTTTCTTTTCATTATAAACTACCCAGTCTGTGGCATTCTGCTATGGCAACGTAAAACAGACTAAGGTACCACTGTGCAGTGAGAGTTTACAGTCGTGATGGTTAATTGTATGTATCAACTTTTTTTTTTTTTTTTTTTTTGAGACGAAGTCTCGCTCTATCGCCCAGGCTAGAGTGCAGTGGCCGGATCTCAGCTCACTGCAAGCTCTGCCTCCCGGGTTCACGCCATTCTCCTGCCTCAGCCTTCGGAGTAGCTAGGACTACAGGCGCCCGCCTCCTCACCCGGCTAGCTTTTTGTATTTTTTAGTAGAGACAGGGTTTCACCGTGTTAGCCAGGATGGTCTCGATCTCCTGACCTCGTGATTCACCCGTCTCGGCCTCCCAAAGTGCTGGAATTACAGGCTTGAGCCACCGCGCCTGGCCATATCAACTTGACTGGGCCATGGGATGCCCAGATATTTGGTCAAACATTATTCTGGGTGTTTCTGTCCTGATAATTTTGGATGAGATTAACATTTGAGTCAGTTGACTGAGTAAAGCAGATTGTCTTCCCAGTGTGAGTAGGCCTCATCCAGTTTTTCCCCAAGTAAGTGACAAATTTTTCTGCTTTAAATTTAAACTGAAACATTGACTCTTCCTGAATTTTGAGCCAGCTGGCCTTTGAACTAGAACTCCCCTTCGGCTCTCCTGGGTCTGTAGCTTTCTGACTCACCCGACTCTACCTGGAGATCTTGGGACTTTCCAGTCTCCACAATCATATGAACCAATTCTTCATAAATTTTTTTTATCTAAATATAAATTTAGATTTTTTATGTATATATATGGGAAATCATAATATTTAGTCTTCCAGTGGATTAAATTAGATAGTGGTTATAAGGTAAATATCCTTAGCTTGTCTATCAAACATTGCTCAAATGTCAGCTTCTCAGGGAAGTCTTGCCTGGTCTCTATTTCAAATTGCACCCCTTCACACCCCTGTATCTAGCATGTATTATTCCTATTCAATGACTTATGTCTCTCTAACCTTTATTATTCTATAACTTATAATTTACTTATTATTTGTTTTGTTTATTGTTTGTCTCCCTGACCAGTATGCAGGTACCATAAAAGCAGAGCATTTGCTTTGTCTTGTTGTTTAGCACATAACTGGTATTTGATAAATATTTATACCACACATGAAAGACCCTGTCTGGTAAATAGTATGGACTGATGAAATATTAGTTATCATAAACAGGATGAAAATTATTTTACTAGTGTTTTGGCCTTCCATAAACACACTTTCACGACATACCCAAACTCTACTCCTTAAAATGAGATGCTAACCTACTCTGAAAATCATTTGAGAGGACTAACCAAGCTAGAGTTCCTGGCCCTCAATAATAGCTAGACAATGTTAGGATTTTTGACATCTATCAGACATCCCTCAAAACTGGTCAATGGATTTACCCTTTAGATGTGACTAAGGTAGAACATCTTTCTTGGCCTACCTTCTTTCATTTGTGAGATAAAAGAATCAGAAATAGAGCTATGAAAGCATGAAGTCTGGAGCGAGTCACACAGACACTAGTAACATACTAGAAATCCTACAGGTACCTCTTCATTTGCTCTTTTACAACTATCAAGTGACAGATTAAACTCTGAGCATACAAGAGAGAAATGACAGTGTAACTTATTATATGGCCCAGATAAGTTTTTTTAAAATGCTACTAACTGGCAGTTATTTGAGGACTCACTTTAATAAAATAAAACTGGTGTTTTATTAAGCTTACAGGAAGCCAAGTACCTCCCTACATTGTACCAAGCCTTCTCTCATTGTGGCAAGCATGAAGACATCTTGATATATGTGGGTGCTGTGGTTTGAGCATGATGGAAACTTAGTTGCTACTGTAATAGTAGTAAGAGGTGTGGTCTTTAAGAAGTGATTAGGCCATGATGCCAGGGCCATGCTCTTGGGCTTCTCAGTCTCCAGAACTATAACCAAATAAACTTCGGTTCTTTATAAATTACCCAGTCTGTGGTACTGTGTTATAACAACAGAAAACAGACTAAGACAAAATTGGTACCAGGAGGGGGTTATTGCTATAACAAAAATCTAAAACTGGATAATGGGCAGAGGCTAGAAAAAGCCTGCATTGCCATGAATGGAGAGTTAAGGGTGATTCTGTTGAGGGTTCAGAAGAAGAGAAGAGCTTTAGGGAAAGTCTGAGTCTTCTTAGAGATTACTTAAGTGGTCATGACCAGAATGTTGGTAGAAATAGGGGCAGTAAAGGCCATTTTGTTGAGGTCTCATATGGGAAATGAGGTATTGGAAACTGGGATAAAAGCCATCCTTTTTACAAAGTAGGAAAGACCTTGGCAGAATTGTGACTGTGACCTAGGACTTTATAGAATGTGGAACTTAAGAGTGATCAACTAGGATATCTGGTGGAAGAAATATCTAAGCAGCAAAGCATTCAGGCTGCTGCATGGCTATTTTTAACCACACAGTGAGATATGATAGTAAGTAAATTACTTAAAGGCAAAATTTATATTTAAAAGAGAAACATAATGGAAAGATTTGGAAAATTTGTAACCTGGCCATGTAAAGAGTGAAAAAAAAATGTGTTCAGGAGAGAATACTAAGGATGTGGCCAAGTGAACATTTGCTAAAGAGATTTCTATCAGTGGAAGAAAGCCAGGTGCTACTCATGAAGACAATGGGAGGAGGACCCAGAATTCATTACAAAAATTTTTGAGGCTGATTTCCTATCACAGTCCTAGAGCTCTAGGAGGGCAGAATGGTTTCAGGGGATGACCTTGGGGTGCCCTCCACAGATTCATTGCCCAGGACTGCCTCAGAACTCTACACTCTGCATTTCAGCACAGTGTTTCTCAGCTGCCCAAGCCAGGGCTCAAGTGGTCCCTGGTGTGGCTCAGGCTGCCACTCCCAAAGGAGTATCATTCACACTTCTTATATCATGTGGTATTCACCTGTCAGAGGGGTGGAGGCACTGCAGAGAGCTACTACTAGGGCATTGCCAATGGAAACGTGGGATTGGAGCAGCCACAGATGGTCTCCATTAGGGAAACATGTAGTGGAGTGGTGGAACTGGGGTCATTCCTGAGACCTCAGACCTGTAGAGTTACCAGTGTGAAGTGACAATCTGAGAGAGCTTCAAGCATGAGACTCCAACCAGTAAGAGCAGCATAGGCAAACTGCATAGGTCCCAACCCATGCCCCAGTGTGTTCAGGATTCAGGAGTCAAAGGAGATTATTCTCCAACCTTAAGACTTAATTTTGTTTTCCCTGTTGGGTTTTGGACTTACTTGGAACCACCTACCCTTCTTTTCTTGCCAGTTTCTCCCTTTTGAAATGGCAATGTCTATCCTATCCCTATTCTACTATTATATTTTGGAGGTAGATATCTTGCTTCATTTCACAGGTTCACAGCTGGAGGGAATTTGTGTCAGAATGAAGTATGCCTTGAGTTTCACCCATATTTAATTTAGATGAGACTCTGAGTTTTGAACTTTTGAGTTGGCACTAGAATGAATTAAGACTTTGGCGGCTATTAGAATGAAATAAATATATTTTGCCTGTGAGAAGAAGAAGGACATGAATTTTAGGGAACAAGGGCAGAATGCTATAGTTTGAAAGCATCCACAAACATTCATATGTTGGAAACTTAGTTGTCATTGTAACAATACTAAGAGGTAGGGTCTTCGAAAGGTGATTAGGCCATTAGGGCTCTGAAGAGATGATTGTCATTATCGTGGGAGTGGTTGGTTATTGGGGGAGTAGGTTCCTGATAAAAAGAGTGAGTTTGGTCCATCTTCCCTTCTCTGTCCCCTTCGTTCACTTCCCTTACACTGTGGGATGACTCTCAGCAGATGCCAGTGCCATGCTCTTGGACTTTCCAGCATCCAGAATTGTGAACCAAATAAACTTTCATCCTTTATTAATTATTCAGTCTTTAATATTCTATTATAGCTGCAGAAAATGACTAAGACAATGGCTACAAGGTCAAGGTTAAACATACCCTGACGGTGGCGGGAAACATTTTTATGTTCCCAGTGTCAGCCGTCTGGGCTGGCAGATCCTTGGTCAGGAACCACAAAAGGGGTGAGTGGCTTACATGGACGATAGATTTACTTTTGTATTCCCTTCTTGACCTGCACTTGAAGCACCTAGGTACCTATGAGGTCACTCTCAAGCAGCAGGAGACAGAGACAGACTCTGTGACTTGGGAGTGAATGCCAGTGGTAATGGAAGCTCACACTAGTTGAGCACTCTACCACTATTATACCAAGCACTGGGATCAGTGATCTGAAGTGGTGTCATCAACTTCACAGGGAATTTAAAAGATCACTGGATGCTACTGTTATTCCAGTTTTGCAGACAAAAAGATTGAGGCTCAGAATAATCAAATGACTTTTCTCAAGTTACATATGCAATAAGTGAAGGTACTGGGATTTGAATTGGATGATTCTGACTCTGTATTAGTTTGCTAGAGCTGCCATAACAAAATAGCACAGACTGGGTGGTTTATGCACCAGAAATGTGTTTTCTCACAGTTCAGGAAGCTGGAAGTGCAAGATCAAGGTGCCAGCAGGACTGTTTTCCTCTGAGGCCTCTTGCAAATGGCAGCCCTCTTGCTGCCTTCACCTAGCGGTCCCTCTGTCCTGCTCACCCTTGGTATTAGTCTGTGTGTCCTAATCTCCTCTTCTTATAAAGACACCTGTCAGATTGCATTAGGGCCTACCCTAACAACTTCATTTTAATTTAATCACTCCTTTAAAAGCTCCCTCACCAAACACAGTCACATTCTGAGGCACTGGGGGTTAGGACTTTCTTATGGTTATCTTAGGATACCATAAAAAAAATACATAAACCAGGTGTCTTAGGAAACAGAAATACATTTTCTCACAGTTTTGGAGGCAGGGGGAAGTTGAAGATCAAGATTCCAACACACTCAGTTTTGGTGAAGGCTCTTTTCCTGACTTGCAAACAGCTGACTTCTTGCTGTGTCTTCACATGGCAAAGGAAGAAATGGAGAAAGAGAAAGAAAAGACGGGGAGAAGTAAATTAGGGCCTCACCCTTAAGTCCTCAATTAACTTTAATTAATTCCTAAGGATGCTATCTCCAACTACAGTTATATTGGGAGTTAGGGTTTCAATATATAAATTTGGAGGAACACAATTTAGCTCATAACAGACCACTCTTAGTCATTTTACAAGTTCAAATACTTAACCAAACCAGTCTTAGCCATTTTAAAAGTTCAAATATTTAGAACCTGAAGATCCTTTATGTATATTTGGCTGATGTTAACTCTCCGTTGGTAAAGCCTTTTAGGAGTCACATTCACGTCCTGCCTTAGTTGTACACACAGAGGTGAAAGGGCCCTCTGTCCTAGGACCACAGCATAAAGGGGAAGTGGTACCCCCTGAGGCCAATGTAATGAAGGCCAGATCATTAGTGAGCTTTTCTTGGGGAAAGCAACTCTTGGGCAAGTTGCTCGACCTCTTGATCCTTGCCTTTCCTCATTGGTGTACCAGGCATAAAAATCATACCCAACTCGTGGGGATACTGTGAGAGAATATAACTTTGCATAATGCCTGGAACATACTCAGACATTACTAACGAAATGACTTTTGATTTTTTATTTTTTTGCCTTAGTTACTTCCTTTCAGTAAGAGTTCAAAAATGTCACTAAACATCTTAGATAATCTCCTACAACAGCGTTTTTCAAGATATAATTTCTATATCCTGAAGTCAAAAGATGCTTTGCTCAGAATGAGTTCTAGAATCAATTATGTTTGGAAGCACATTTACAATTTCTGCCCCTTTGAAAATTAAATGCTCTGGGACATCTTAGAACAAAAATCTTGTTGAACTTGGCAAACCCACCATCTTCTAGATGCATTTAATAGTGGAACGCACTTTGGAGATGGCATCTTATATAATTTCCTAAATCTTTGTGTATGTGGGGGTCTCTTTAACTCATTTTCAAGTTTCCTCATCATATTATGTATAATATATACGTGTGTGTGTGTATGTCTTTTTATATCTACTATGATAGTGTACACATAGTGTACACAAATGTCACTCATCCACTTCATTGGAATCTGTGTTCTATTTCACAGAGAAAGAGCTTCAGTCCAGCCTGGTAGGAAAGTATCCTACTTCCAGGCAGGCAGCCTAATCATAGAGGGAACATTGGATCAAACATTTCTGTGCTTTACTTTCCTTATTTATAGCTTTAGTGTGACAAATTAGAGAGGCCCTGATTTATTGTCTACTTTTAAATTCTATGTAATCCTGAATTAGTGGCACTGAAGTTGGTGAAGTTTTATGATAAAAATAGATAAAGTAGAGAAAAGAGTCATAATCTTGTGAAAATAAGTGAAGACTAACCACATGAGAACAAAGGAAGGCTATTTATTCAGAACTTGCTACAGGAAGGGAGTCAGCCACCATCATGTGCCAGACTCCAAGGCAGGCAGGGAAGTGGGAGGATTTGTAGTGGAAAGAAGGGAAGGGCTCAGGTGTGCCCTGGGTGGAGGCTGTTGGCCTGGGAAATCTGAACATGGGCTAAGTCAAAGCAGGGCATCCCATCGGATCAATTAAGGGTGAATATTTAGTTTTCGCTGGTTGGTCCTAAGCTGGAAGTGAGGACAACAATTAGGAAGGCTGGCAGTTATTCATAAAATCTTGGCCATTATGGATTGACTGTGACAAGGGTTATGTTTGGCTTCCAGGACAAATGACTAGAGATTACCAGTTACTGCTAACCTGACTTCTGCACATCTGATTATAGACAGCAGGCTGGCTTCCTGGGTTTGTTACTGTGGATAATGGATTGGTTTTCTGGACAGGTTACCAGTTGTGGGTCAGAGTTCTATGTTTACGCAGAGTTGGGCTATTGTCTATTTGGATAGTCAGCCTCCTCTTATACTCACTAGCTCTTGGTTAAAGTTCCCCATATAACGCAATTCAAAGTTCTCCAAGTCAAGGAAATGTGTCTTGTGTTTGTGCTTCTGGTAAGTATGACAATAGAGGAAACTATGGATCTTCCTGGAATTCTTTTCCTGTAGTTCATCATTGTCACAAATCATGTGCTGAATGCAATAGTTAGCCTTTTGTGATTCTGGGAAGGCATCTTCTTAAACTTTATAGTTGTTGTGAGTTCCAGAAGAACCTAATGGGACTCCTGGGCACTCTCATGGCTGCTGAGGGGAACTGGAGGCTCCCCCATGGAGTGTTTAATTCCCTGTACTGATTCTTCTCAGGATGTCAATGAAGACTGGACTAGATTTGACATAGCATGTCTCAGCAATTTCAGAACAACTCTCAGCATTTCTTTTTTTTTTTTTTTTTTTTTTTTTTTAAGATGGAGTCTCTGTTCTGTTGCCCAGGCTGGAGTGCAGTGGCACGATCTTGGCTCACTGCAAGCTCCGCCTCCCAGGTTCACGCCATTCTCCTGCCTCAGCCTCCCGAGTAGCTGGGACTACAAGCACCCGCCACCACACCCAGCTAATTTTTTTGTATTTTTAGTAGAAACGGGGTTTCACCGTGTTAGCCTGGATGGTCTGGATCTCCTGACCTTGTGATCCACCTGCCTCGGCCTCCCAAAGTGCTGGGATTACAGGTGTGAGCCACTGCGCCCGGCCAGGATCTCTATTTTATTTTATTTTTTAATAAAAAGAGAAAGAAGTTCTTTCCTAGGAGTCCATATGCTTTGACCTGTGACCTGACCTAAGGAGAATTTTAAAAAATGATTATTAAAAAAAAACACACAAAGAAGAACATGTGGCAGAGACTGTAAGTGGCCCACAGAGCCTTATCTGTCTGCTCACTTCAGAGCAAACTTCTGTCGGTTCCTATCCCGGTCAATTCAGAGAGCCTTTGCCAGATTTTAGAAGTAGGGTCCCCTTCACTATTAGTGCTGTGAGTTTGTGGGAGGTGCCTGGCAATGAGTTTGGGAATAGTGTCTGGCATCTCCATACAGTAGCTGTACAGGATAAACCAGTCTAACTTGTCGGGCTGGCCACATGGGGAGCAGCTGGGGGTGGTCTCAGAGGCTCTGACATCAGCTGGCTCCCAGGAACTGTAGACCTGAGTGTTTTGCTTTGTTTTCTAAACCACTATGGCTCCTCCTATGTGACTGCTCCCGGGGCTAGTCCTGCTACCTTTTCCAGTTCAG
This sequence comes from Mandrillus leucophaeus, assembly GCF_000951045.1. Taxonomy (NCBI): domain Eukaryota; kingdom Metazoa; phylum Chordata; class Mammalia; order Primates; family Cercopithecidae; genus Mandrillus; species Mandrillus leucophaeus. Next base: position 1,962,203 of record NW_012102710.1, read on the forward strand.
CCTGCCTGATGGCTGGAGAAGAGTCAGTATCTTCAAGGCTTCAAAGTGTCCTCATCCCAGAGCTCAGTCTGTCTGAGTAAAACTTAAAGCATAATTTTCTTTACCTTTTCCATTCCTGCTGGTTCAATTCCCAATCTTTAGTTCAAAAGCCAGGCTGAATTACCTTTCTGGGAAAAGCTATCAGACATGTGGGATGATAAATAATAGCAACTCAAAATATTAATACTTACAGCACATCATTAGGTGAGCAAGTCAAATATGAATGTGGGCCTACATCATAGTCTTGTTTCCTTTTTTGTGAGACGAAGTCTCATTCTGTCACCCAGGCTGGAGTATAGTGGCACGATCTTGACTCACTGCAACCTCTGCCTCCCAGGTTCAAGCGATTCTCCTGCCTTAGCCTCCCTAGTAGCTGGGACTACAGGCATCCACCACCATGCCTGGCTAATTTTTGTATTTTCAGTAGAGATGGGGTTTCACCATATTGTCCAGGCTGGTCTTGAACTCCTAACCTTGTGATCCGCCCCCGCCTCAGCCTCCCAAAGTGCTGGGATTACAGGCGTGAGCCACCGTGCCTGGCCTAAGGCATAGTCTTAACTACTTAAAGTAAGTGAGTAGAAAAATAGCAAAATTTGCACTGAAATAAATGTCAGAAAGGAAATGCACCAAAGCTAAACCATGGTTGCCACAAGGAACTGGAATTGTAGGTTATGATTTTTCCTTATTTTTTATTTTCTGTGTTTTCTAATATTTCTATTAAAAGCACATACAATTTTAAAATCAAATTTAAAAAAGTAGTTTAACGCAACACTGCTGTGATGTTTTAGTCATAAGAAACATGTATGTATTTGTGCTCAAAAGTCCTTCTGGAAGCAGATGGAAAAAAGGATCCCTAAAGATGTGATTTAGACCCAGTTGTCACGGTTATCAGAAACAAGTCAAACACTTAGACAATCTGATGTTAGAGAGCTTTGAATTATTCTGGTAACTACTTCCACTCTCGGTTTACATTCTGGGAAAGACCTTTTTTTTTTTCCTTGCTTTGAATGTTTTAGTGTTGGAGCAACCAGGAATTATAGTTGTTCTAACTCTTAATATATTTAACTTTCAAAACATGAAACTTCAAGTAGAAATTAAAGCCCTGAATATATTTGAAACTCGCTGATGCCTCCTTTTTCACATGGGACGAATCCATTGCCTCTTGTATTTATTTTTATTGCATCTATAAATCGATTGGGAACAATAAAAACCCAGGAGCCTGAATGTCAGGAAGGAAAGGAGACTCAGTCACAGCTTGTTGGTAACTCTTTGATGTATATATTTGTTCCAAGTGTGGGACATTGGCATCTTTTTCTGTTTCTTGATAGAGGACAGTGTCTTCTGTGGTAGGCAGATAATAGACTTGGCAAGAGGGCAGGCTTGTGTCTTCTCAGGGCAGTGTTACCACTTTATGTTCATGGTTCTTGTTTTTGTTGTCATTTGTTTCTCCTCCCTCCCTGGGCCACCCTTAGAGGTGTTAGAGATCAGGATACGTAATTCTGTATTTATCATCTATCTTTTTGTTCCATACCTGTTTGCCCTTCCTCAGTCTTGCAGGGACTCCCTCTGCATCCTCGGCTTCTCCCTGTAACAGCCACTATAACTCTGTTTCATACTCATCTGCCTGCTTGCCTTACTTACTTACTAGATTACAGGCACTTTGAGTCCAGGGATCATGCCATATTCATCTGCTTTGTATTCTTATTTTTATTTTTTTCCGAGATGGAGTCTTGCTCTTGTTGCCCAGGCTGGAGTGCAGTGGCTCAGTCTCGGCTCACTGCAACCTCTTCCTTCTGGGTTCAAGCAATTCTCCTGCCTCAGCCTCCCCAGTAGCTGGGATTACAGGCACATGCCACCACACCCAGTTAATTTTTGTATTTATAGTAGAGGCAGGGTTTTACCACGTTGACCAGGCTGCTCTCGAACTCCTGACCTCAAGTGATCCACCCGCCTCAGTCTCCCAAAGTGCTGGGATTATAGGTGTGAGTCACCATGCCTGGCCTCAGCTTTGTATTCTAAGCAACTAATATGGAGCCTAGAAGTAGACTTCAATACACTTTCTTAAATGAATAAAGTAAAATCATTAGAACTATGCTTCAAGCACCGGTTTTAAGCACTTTGCCTATGTGGGTTCATGCAATACCCTGCAAGAGTTCTATTATTGTCCCTGCTTACTTGTATATGAGATGGAGGGCTCTGGTGACTGCAGACTTTCTGTCTGTAAAGCTGTGGCTGTTGAAAGTTGTGTCTCTCCTAATACTTCCCCAATGGGCTCCTTGGGGTGATGAGGGTGGGAATGGTCCCAGCCCCATGGAGAGAGGGCAATATTTAAGCACACTCAAAGGTCTACATAGAGATCATCCCCCTGCTAGTCCCTGCACAGACTACCCCCCATGACCCAAACTGTAGTGCATAGGGGTGCTTCTTATCTGCCCAGACTCTTGGCCATCTGGTTCACCAGGCTGGGCTATCTGGACACCTTGTGATTGGGCCTGTGCAAGTAGGATGCTGACATTCCATCCCTCTTCAGGCTCTTGTCTGGAACACTGTTGCTTATTTTCCACTCTTATTCTCTGTCCGTTTTCTCTTCTCATGTTTACTTGGCTGCCCTTGGGTCCTCTTGGCTTTGTTTTCAGCTCTAGCTCCTGCAGCCTTTTCAATTTTTGCAGCAGTGCTTGACTTCCCTGGGTGAGCCTCACTTCATGTAGCCAGCACTCGTCCCGTGCTCTTCTGCCCCTGGCAGCTTCTGGCAAGTCTCCTGCCTGACCAAATGCCAACTTGAGTCCCCATTTCCAGTGTGACACAGCCTCTAAGGCAGGGGTGGGGTTCCCCCAGAATTTATCACATAGCTCTGCAGAGAAGTTGTATGATGAGTTATACATCTCTAGTTCCAGAGTAGAAGTGGGAGAGGGTGGTTATCAGATTGAGGCTTTCCTCCCCAGCCTGACCTGCCAGCATTCTTTGTGGTTTCCCCGAAACTTCCATTCACCCTTGTTTCTGGGTTATTGCACACCCTCTGCCCATGCCTGGGAAACTTTCTCAACCCCACTCTCCACCCTTCAACTTGGCTCCTGCTCCTCCTGTGAGCCTCGGTTTTGATGCTCCTTCCCTTAAGAAGAAGCCTCTGCTGCTTACATACCCTGAGCCCTGGAGGCCCGGATCATGTAGGTGCCTTTTCTTTTTTCTCCTTTGTCACCATGTAAATCTTCATCATCATCATAATAGCCAGTGTTCACAAAATGCTTCATTTGTGCAGGCACATTTCTAAGAGCTGTACAAGGATTAGCTCAATGGATCCTCCACAACCACCCTGAGACAGGTACTATTTTTATCTCTGTTTTACAGATGAGGACATCTGGCACAAGGAAGTTACAGAACTTGTCTAAGGCTGCACAGATAATTAGTGGTGTAGTCAGGTTTTGAACCCAGGTAGGCTGGCTCTAAAGCCACACAGGGCGTAGCTGTTCTTGACTGCCTCTCATGAATGGCATTTGTCACACTGCATTGCACTGTCTAGTTACTCCTGTTTTACTCATAGCTGTGAGCTCCAATCTTTACATTTGTCTGTAACTAGAATTCAGGAATTTGAGCATAAAGCTCAAATCCAGGCAAAAATTAAACTCAATGAATATTTTTGGTGAAATAAATGCCTGAATTCTAGTTGCAGATATTCTGTCTCCGAAATTCAAGTAATTATTTCTTGATTTTGTGAGATGAAGTCTGACTGAAAAAAGGGATGGCCAGCTGGGCACGGTGGCTCACGCCTGTAATCCAGCACTTTGAGAGGCTGATGCGGGTGGATCACCTGAGGTTTGGAGTTTGAGACCACCTGGGCAATATAGCAAAACCCTGTCTCTACTAAAAATACAAAAATTAACCAAGCATGGTGAGGTGTGCCTGTAGTCCCAGCTAGTTGGGAGGCTGAGGCATGAGAATTGCTTGATCCCCGGAGGTGGAGGTTGCAGTGAGTCGACATCGTGCCACTGCACTATAGCCTGGGCAACAGAGTGAGACACACACACACACACACGATGGCCAATCAACTGTTGAGTTATCTTTGAGTTCCTTAATGATTTCTGTTTTCATTCCTCTTATTTAATGAATATCAGCTGGGATTAACAACACTTTCTTGTCAGCTCAAATTTTTTGTAAATATTCATTAATTATTATTTGAAATAGTTGAACTGATAGGAAAGTGTCGTTTATCCCAGCACCCCCCATACGATAGAGCTGGAGATTGGAAACAGAGGGTATAAGTGACTTGCTGAAGGTCACACGTGGAGCCAGTGACAAACAGGATTCTAGGTTAGATGGTTTCCAGTCCTGTGCCCTTTCTCTACACCTGGTCAAACAAAAACTGCAGTCACATGAGGGCTTGTAGTTAAAACAAACAGCAAGTTCACAATTGGTTTGATTATGACTTCAAAGAGCCTGACGGTACTCATGGCTTTGGTGCTCCCTGGGGCTGCAATCAGCCCAGAGTGAACACAGGGCAACTGATAGGAGGCCTGCTTGGCATGGCCAGAAGCACCCAGACCCTGCAAAGTCTCTTAGGGTGTTTTACTCACCATGAGGCCTCTGTCCCTGTGTGACCTTGGGCCCATTGCTCTGCTCCTCTGGTGTCCAGTCTATCCTCCCGTAGTATGATGAGCTTGATCTCAGAGGCTCCATCAAGCTCTGAAATTCTGACATTCCCTCTTAACATCCCCTCTGCTATTGGCTGCGTTCTCTCCTGCCCCTCTGCCTTCACCTGAGCCATGTGTCCTCACTGATGTTTTCCATTACTCCTCACTGTTCTTTGGAATCCTCTCACTTAGAGGTAGAGCACAAGTGCAAGCTCACAGGTGTGAAGGAAGGTCAGTGCTTTTGGGTCAAATCCAAATACTTTTCCTAACTTTTATGTGACCTGGGAACAGCGACTTTACTTCTCCAAGCCTGCAGCTGCAAAGGAATTGATAATACCCACAATATAAGAATGGCTGTGATGATTCAATAGAATTAAATGTATAAATTACTCAATGGGGCCAGGAATATAGTAGACTAGGGGGTCAGGGAAATTTTTCTGTAAAGAGCCAGGTAGCAAATTATTTCAGCTTTCAAGGAGTATGGTCTTATAGCTTTGCCACTGTAAGGCAAGAACAGGCATGGACAATATCTAAATGAATAGGAGTGACTGTGTTGCAGTAGAACTTTATAAAACAGGCTTCCATCTAGATATGCACCCCCACAGTAAGTTTTGCATGCTTTCTTGACTCCTATTGTAGCTTGTGATTCACACTGCTTTTTCTGTTTCCCTGTAGACAAATGTAAGGCTGTCTTGTGCTGTCTTTGTGTTTCTGTGGATCCCCTCCCTGCTTCATTCCTCCTTTGCCGGATAAGAGGGCAAGAACAGAGATGTTTTCATTGATGTTCTTTCATCCAGGGTTGTAGGCACAAGCAGTAGATGTGCCCAAATTTATTTATTTATTTGTTTGTTTATTTATTTATTTATTTGAGATGGAGCCTCACTCTGTCACCCAGGCTGCAGTGCAGTGGTGCAATCTTGGCTCACTGCAACCTCCGTCTCCCAGGTTCAAGCGATTCTCTTGCCTCAGCCTCCTGAGTAGCTGGGAACTATAGACACATGCCACCACACCCAGCTAGTTTTTGTATTTTTAGTATAGACAGGGTTTCGCCATGTTGGCCAGGCTGGTCTCAAACTCCTGACCTCGGGTGATCCACCTGCCTTGGCCAGAGTTATTTTTTAAAAATAAAATTGGCTGGGGGCAGTGGCTCACACTTGTAATCTCAGCACTTTGGGAGGTTGAGGCGGGTGGATTACTTGGAGCCAGGAGCTCAAGACCAGCCTGGCCAACATGGCAAAACCCTGCCTCTTCAAAAAATACAATAATTAGCCTAGCGTGGTGGTGCACGCCTGTAATCTCAGCTACTTGGGAGGCTGAGAAGGATCATTGCTTGAACCCGGGAGGCAGAGGTTGCAGTGAGCCGAGATTACGCCACTGCACTCCAGCCTGGGTGATAAGAGTGAGACTCTCAAAAAAAAAAAAAAAAAAAAAAAAAAAAGGAAAGAAAAAAATAAAAAGGAGCCTTCTTCCTTCTCATTTCAGGCCAGGGACTTGCATCTGAGGTCTCTCAAGTGTAGAGGTGAAGGACCTGGCACCAGGGGAGAAGAAAGCCTTTCTTAGGACAGAGTGGGCTTGCAGGCTGGGAGGGGCTTTACTTCTAAAGAGATGCTGTGCTTGAGAGCTGCTGGCACACAGGGGAGCTGGCCAGCAGCAGGGCAGCGTGTGGGTCTACTGCAGAGGTTCCATCACCATGCCAGCTGCACGGTGGCCTCTGCTGATAGCAGAACCATTGTTCCTTGCCATTGTGCAGAGCGGAGGGTGTTCAGGACTGTGGGCAGGATTGGAAGCAGCCACTCATTTCACAGAGCTCAGCTCTATGAAGAACAGGAGAGAAAGGGTAAGGAAAGGGGAAAAGAGCACCCGCTATTAGAATGTGTACCTGCTCAGAAATTGAAGTGACCTGTGGTGTGAGCGACGATAACATTTGCCGTGAGTTGCTCTGGGTTTGGAGCGAGAACTGGGCTTCTAGAGGCTGGTAATTGGAGTGCTCAGAGATGCAATAACCCATCTGGCAGTTATTCTGCAAATTTCAGTGCCTTGGTCAGGAGCCAGAAAGAAAAAATTCATGCTCTCTTCTCTCTCTCTCTCTTTTTTTTTTTTTTTTTTGAGATGGAGTCTCGCTCTGTCATACAGGCTGCCAGGCTGGAATGCAGTGGCATGATCTTGGCTCACTGCAACCTCCACCTCTTGGGTTCAAGCAATTCTCCTGCCTCACTTCCTGAGTAGCTGGGATTATAGGTGCGAGCCAGCACTCCTGGCTAATTTTTTTTTTTTTTTTTTTTAATAGAGATGGGGTTTCACCATGTTGGTCAGGCTGGTCTCAAACTCCTGACCTCGTGATCTACCTGCCTCGGCCTTCCAAAAGTGCTAGGGTTATAGGTGTGAGCCACACCTGGCCTGCTCTCTTCTCTTAATCCCCAGTGCACACACTTCTAGCTGCACGAAGCAGCCCCCAGTCTGGCAGGATTGTTAGTGCTACTTTGCTTGGCTCAGCGACTCAGGGAAGCCCCTAGAAATACCAGGTGTGTCAGCCGCTGGCCTCCCACAGGGGCTGGAATATGGCCAGGCACCCAGGAGGGGCCAGGAAGGAGTGTGGGTAATGGAAGACTGTGACTTCCAGGGTCATCTGGGGTTGACTTTGAGTCCTTGTTCTATATGGGCAAGGTATGGAACTTCAGCAAAGACCGTCTCTGGGACCTACTTACCAACTCTGTGATTTGGCCAAGCTACTTAGTGTTCTGTGCCTCAGTTTCCACATGTGTAAAATGGGAACAATATTGTACCTTCTAGGAGTTAAGGAGGTACAGTATTCCTCAGAGTGTTATGATGACCAAATGAGCATGCACGTACACACGCACACACACGCACACACTTTAAAGAGTCTTGCCCACAGCACACGCCAGTATGGGTTTACAACCTTTGTGATTATTTTCTCACTTGTGAAATGGGAATAATGACATCTACTTCCTGGGGTTCCTGTGAAGGTGAGAAGGGTTCATGAGTGTAAAGCCCCCATTTCTGGGCTTGGTATACAGTAGGTCCTCAGTGAATGTTAGTAAGTTTGTGGTTCCCTTCACCACAGACTTGTTGCACAGCATGGGTAGGACTCATCAATGACCATGGATTGTGGACCAGGCTTCGTCACCTGTTAGCTGTGTGACCTTAGGCTAGTCACTGCCCCTCTCTGGGTGTTCTTACTAGAAGATTAGGAGGTCAGACAAGGTTCAGTCTTTCTGCTATAGTATTCCAGTCTTCCCAGGGGGTGGGAAAGCTTGTCACAGATGCCTGTCTTACAGAAATTTGCCTTGAGCACTAACCTGACGGTAGATGGTAGAGGTCACAGGTGGGGTGTTTCCAGCATGTGTGAAACATGACAAGGTGAGGGGCTCCCTGTGTAGCCTACAAAACTTGAAAGAAGGAGAGGCCAGGTGCGGTGGTTCATGCCTATAATTCCAGCACTTTGGGAGGCCAAGGTGGGAGGATCACCTGAGGTTGGAAGTTTGAGGCCAGCCTGACCAACGTGGAGAAACCCCATCTCTACTAAAAATACAAAAAAAAAAAAAAAAATTAGCTGAGCGTGGTGGCACATGCCTGTAATCCCAGCTACTCAGGAGGCTAAGGCAGGAGAATTGCTTGAACCCAGGAGGCAGAGGTTGCAGTGAGCCGAGATAGCGTCATTGCAGTCCAGCCTGGGCAACAAGAGTGAAATTCTGTCTCAAAAAAAAAAAGAAGGAGAATGAGGTTTCCTCAACTCTTAGCAGCTCCCAGATCCATCATCATCATTATCACAAACACTTTGTTATTACTGAGCACTTTATATACTTTAATTCATTTGACCCTCACAAGTATCTCACGAAGCAAATGCCATTATTATACCTATGTTGCAGATAAAAAAAAAAAAAAGGCAACGGAGAAGGTTACCTTGCCAAGGTGACACAGCTGTCAAGTAGAAATGGGCTTTGATTACAGTGGTTTGAGTTCATCTGGCTCTACACCATGGGACTTAGCTGGCAAATGGAAAAAACAGATCAGGCCACAGGCTGCAGGACATGCAGTGAAGTGGGACATGTATTGGTTCAGAGGGCAGGTATGCTGTGTTCATCCGGGGGCCCAGTCAAGACTTGCTGGAGGCCAAAACCAAATTGCACAACTTTAATTTCTCTGGGTCATAGCTGCCCTAGCCTGGTTCAGGGAATGGGAGGGTCAGGCGAGAGTGCTGTCTTCAGTAAGGCCTGGGAAAGGAAGAGGCTGTTGAAATGGGAAGCCTCATTCCCAGGAAGGCAATAGCACGCATTGACAGGATACAGGATGGTACTTGGGGATGAAGAGGCAGGTCCTTCCAGGTAGGAGACATTGAGGCACTTTACATTCAAGAACACATGGGGCAGAGGATCAGAGGCCCAGTGGAGGCTCCACAGTGATTGGTTCTGTTATGGAAAAAACTACATTTTCACATGACTTGAGCCTTTGGGTGTCTTGTCTAACTTAAACCCTTTGGACAGGTCCAAGGTTAATCTCTCCAGGGCTGTCTGGGGGAAGCAAACAAGAGTGTGTTCTATGTAGTGTCCAAAGAGTGCCCAGAATGCAGCCCCACTGCTTCCATGACCGCTCACTGGGCGCTTATCTTTTGCTGCTTATAGTGTTACCACTTTATAGAAGATGGAAGTGAGACTCAACTGTAAGCTTACTGACCACCAGTACACAGGCTGTGGTAGAGCTGGGATTTGAACCCTGGTTGTTCTGATCCCAAACCTCTGCCCTAAACTGCTCCACTCTACTGGATTTTAGGAGAAAGTCTCTGTCCTTTGGCTTAACATGTGAGGTGTTTCATGACAGGCCCCTGTCACTCCTGCTCACTCATGCTACACTGCAGCCACAAGAAGTTATTGCTGTTCCTGGACTCTGTGCCCTTTCTGTACCTCTGTCTTTGCCTAGGTCATGCATCTGCCAGGATTTCCCTTCACAGTTTTCTCCTCTTCCTTTAATGCTCAGCTCATGTGTCACTGTTTGAGGAAGGCTTTTCTCATTACATTTTCAGAGACTGCTGAACAGCTTTCAGCCTGTCTTCCTGAACCCATTCTCACCAATCTAATCTTTTCTATACCCATCTGCGACAAGGACCTTTCTAGAATGAAGCTAGGATCTTGTTCATCACCCTTCAGTAGCTCCCTATTGCTCTGAAGGTTCCTGGCACACGTGGCCAGTTCTTGTGACTCTTGCCTATTCGTCTTTTGAATAATGCCTTGCCAACCTCCCTCTCCCACTCCAAACTTCTTCCAGTTTTCTGGAGGCTCCTTAACTCTCCTACTGCCCTCCCATGTCACATGCTTCTCCCTCTTCCTGGAATGCTCTCCGCCTCTGTCTTCAGTGGCCAACGCCTTCTCTTTCTTTTAGTCTCAGGTTATCTGTTCCTCAGGGAGACTTCCCTGTGTCCTAAACCAAGACAGATCCCCTCTTGCAGCTCCCATTGTAAAACTCAACCTTGTTAACATTTTTTCCTCTCTGGAAGATGGTAAGTTTCACTAGGGCAGGTAACTTGGCCTGGCTTTGTGCAGAGTTCCTGGTACATAACTAGTGCTCAAGTCATAGTAGGTAGATGGATGAACAGATGAGTGTGGTGGCTTGCCCAAAGCCATCAAGAGCTAATTCTGGAGCCTTGGAATTCTAAATTCCCCATCCCAAACCATCTCCCTACATCAGCTTGTCTATAGACCCTGCTTGCCTTGCATGCTCATTTCCTACCTCTAGACCATTTTCCCCAAGTTACTCTCACTATATACCATATTAACAATCATACTATATGATGTTTCCTGCTCTAGGGAGCACCTTTCAAATATTTGTACACTCTTGGTCCTTGTGTTTTGTCTGCTAGTCAAGTTCTCCAGTTCATCTCCTTTAATTTTTCTTTCTTAAATCTCGTCATACTCACTTTGTACCCAGTTTAATTTCCAAAGTATTTTCCCCTCTTCCCACCTCCTTAATATTATTTTTTAAAATGTCCTTAAGTTTAGAAGCACTGGCTTAGATACATACTTCAGTTTAAGTCCATAGAAAATCATTGTGCCCAACACTTGAGATAGAAAGATGAGCAAGGCATTTCCCAGTGTTCAGGGAACTATAGTCTTGTATCTCTGAAGGCTGAGTGCCTCCATGCTGGAAGGGACATATTTTGGTGTATTTATTTGTATTGGGCATTAAGCAACATGCAAGTAGCTTCCCCCCCCCCCCCCCAGTGCAGGGTACTTGGGAAGCACCCCCTAGAATCATCCTGATCTCTTCTTTTCTATTCTTTCTGCAGACCCACAATTGCAACTCTACATCCTCTTAGGGAACACTGAGACAGCCTGAGCTACCTGGTTCTAAATCTCAGAGAGAAGGAGACCATGGCCCTGAGTCAGGAGACCTGGTTTGGGAGTTAGGTTAGAAAGCTGTTTACTTTGAATTAGGAGACAAAGTGTAGGGTTTGAATTATTACCATGCCTCTTATTAACTGTATCTTCTTGGCAAAGATATGTCAAGCCCCCCGCTTTCTTCATCTGCAAAACAATAATAACTGCCTCACAGAGTTCTTCTAAGGATAAAGTAATGGAATGAATAAAATATTTCTGCCTCAAGGACTCAGCAAATCCGATCTCAAATCAATGGAGTGGCAGTTTAGCCATGATCTGTCTTTTGCAGCTACACTGTGTGTTTGTTAGTGATTCCGTGAATGAACTGCCTTCTACTGTCTAGGTCACACCATAGATTCAGTGCAGCTTAGATAAGGTTAAGCCCTTGGCTTTTAGACACATAGCTGGTGAGGGCGTAGCCAGACATCAGGTGTATTGGAAAGAGTTTTGTATTTGATCAAGTATAAAAGATACATTCAAATATGATATAGTCACTTCAGAGAACACCTTGGTTATGCTGTTCAGAGTACAAACAATTTTTTCTCTCTCATGATGCATCCAGCCCTCCTCCATCTGTGCATTCAACCTTTGAACTGGGGTTTATTGAGCCCCTACTATGTGCCAAACACTACACTAGTGACCCAAAGATGTAGTACCTGTGTGAGTGGGCACACACTCTTAGTTTGTAGGCAATACAGCCTAATGTAGACTGTGATGGAAATAAGCAGAGAAGCTATGGGATGGGGGTAGAGAGAGGGACTGGTGACCCCACTGAAGGGCCAGTAAGGGTTGCCTGGGGAAGATGATCTGTTAGACAGTTTATATAGGCATTGGACCAATCAGAGTAGATTCTGGTCAAGGAGTTAGGACTGGATTCTTAGATGCGTTCTGTTATGCCAGGCATTAACCCTGTAATCGCGGGCTCCCAGAAACCTTGGGGATGAGACAGGGTGGGAGGGGTTGAGCACCGTCAGTTGAGGGAGCTCAGGGAAGTGGCTATTCACTGACCACATAGAAAGGGTTCTCTATGTTACCTCTGGCATTGCCATCCCACCCTCATCTTGCTTGGTTATGAAGTTTAGGACAAAGTTACCAGGTTTACAAAAATCCTGAAACCCTCACCAGATACTCTACTCTAAATCTGACTGATTTTACTTCATTTTCCCTGTATTGCATTTTTGAAAATGGTGTTTTATGTCTTTCTTTCTTTTCCATCAGTTGTATAGATTCTTTCACAGTTTCTTGCTAAATAGAATGTCCAAAATGGTTTCAAGCATCTCTGTCTCTGTGCCTTCCTGCCTTAATTAGTGCTGTGGGTCTTTCTCTCCTCCTTGTTGAATCATGCCATCAGCACACCTGTAAGCTCCTCATAGTGTCTTTTTACTCTCTAATATTAACTCAAGTGTTGTATATCTTCTTAGTCTCCATGACTTTTGAGAGTAACGCAGAAGTGCCTGATGCCTCTTACTTTCTCTGAAAATTTCTGTGCAAGAATGAAACAGCCAATTCTGGGAGGCAAGCAAGTGCAGAGAATGCATGTTTTGGAGTCAGGAGACTCTAAATTTAAGCACTAGGTCTTTTGTAGTTGGCTGTTCGGCTGTGGGCTAGTCTATTTCTTGGGGCTTTATTTAAAAACTAGAGATTAAAATTGTGAGACTTCAGTGAACCGCCTGCATTGGCTTAGGTCCATCAATAAGTAGACACCAAAGTGGGATAAGACATGTTAAGATGTTATTAGAAGAAACGCCTGTGAGAAAGGAAATAGGTCAGAAGTTTGGAAAGGCTGGGAGAGCCTCAGAGGCAGTGTAACTCTGACCCCAGTGAAGGGGAGAGGGAGAGGAAGTTGGTGGAAGCATCCCAGACTATTGTTTAGTCTACAGAAGGGTTGACAAAGCCTTTGGGAAGTCCTCAAGCTTCAGTTGACCAACAAAGATGTCCTGGAGTTCCGTATCTCTCGGGAATGGGTCGGTTTTGGTGTCTTTGATGCAGTGAGTCATTGTGGGGGTAGCCTGTGTTGTAGAGGGGTACTCAGGCATAAATGTAGTGATGAATTTCAGGTACAACAGCTGAGTCCAAGATCAGTTATGTTCCCTGTTGTAGGAGGTCCACAGGGTTCATCCTCACAGCTACATCAATGCCTGTCACATTTCCTGGAATACAAAAGTGGCTGTCCGACACTTGAATCTGAAGTGAGATGCCATTTCCTGAATTTGCGAGGCAGGGTTCCTCTACCTCAAAATAGACAAAGCCTTCACATTGGCAAAGAATGAGAAAGTGCTGAGTGCTGTGAGCAGCACACAAGAGATGCTCAGGAAACCTGGGAAGGGGCCCACACATGATGGAAAGAATATGCCTGTCTTCAAGTCCCAGTCCTATGATATGCCTTTGTTTTTAAACGTATTTTTACCTACTACAGGGAGCTGACAAGAGGGTAAAACAAGATAACTCTACCAGACATAGGTACCCCTAAGTGCAGGACGGCTCCATAACTTTCTTCTCTCTGCACCCTACCCCCTTTACTTTCAATTATCTTAATTTACTTAGGTAACAAATTTATCAACGTACCTGTTCCAAGGCCCAGAATGAGAGCTTGTGTTCTACATGCCTAATCTTATACGGAGTATTTACCCTTTCAGAGAATGTTCCTGCAGGAGTCAAGTTTATTTATGATGTGGTGATACTGGGATTTCAGAAGGCGGAAGTGTTCATTGGGCAGAGAAGCGGTACCTAGCATATCAAAGCTCTGTTTTTCTACCTGATCCTAGGGTCCCTCTTAGCAATGCTATCCCCATTAACAAGGTTCTTTAATTTGTGACCTAATGTAACTTCTTTCTACTTTCCATCTGTTCATTTATACAACAAATATTTGAGAGCCTGCTCCATGCCAGGCACTGTGTTGGGTCTTGAGATGGAGTTGCTCTAACAGAGCATCTGAGTTTTGGTCCTTCCAAAAGCCAACTCCAACCCAGGGATTTGGGTGTAGGTAGCTTATTTGGGAGGCAGGTACTCCCAGTAAGGAATGCAAAGAAGTGGAGAAGTGAGTCAGGGAAGAAAAGGAAACCAATAGAGTATGCTCCCTCTAGAGCAGGGACCAGCAAATGTTATCTGTAAAGACCCAGATAGTAAATATTTTTGACTTGGTGGATCGTATGGTCTCTGCTGCAATTACTTGACTCCACTGTTGTAGTGTGAAGGCAGTCATAGGCAACATGCAAATAAATGGGCATGGCTGTGTTCCAATAAAACTTTATTAAAAACAAGTGTCTAGATGGATTTGGTTAATATTTGTTGACCCCTCATGGAGAGGGTACCTACCATGGGCAACTGGGGCTCAACTGCACTGAGAATCCACTGGAAATACACTTCTGCTAAATTGTCCTACTGAAAAGCAAACTGGCAGATTTATCTGTCAAATCCCTTCCTGCATGGTTTGAAGGGTTGATTCCTTGCTCCCTCGATTACACTTGGTTGACTTCGAGCCCATATAATCTTCCCCAGGAGTGCTGGGCATGTTCTGTGTCCAGAGAACACCCTCGGGCCAAGAGGCATAGGATTCCTCAGTGTGAGCCAAACTAGATAGTGACCTTGAGGGTGACTCAAGGGGACATGGGTGAGGCACCAAAAGTACCTATTACACAGAGGATCAAATATGAACCTCTAAAAATGACATCATATTTCATGTGGTCAAGAAAACCCTGTTCATTGGAGAAAACCTACCAGGCATAAAGAAAAATTTCCAGTGTAAATTAGTTAAACCATTGTAGAAGACAGTGTGGCGATTCCTCAAGGATCTAGAACCAGAAATACCATTTGACCCAGCAATCCCATTACTGAGTATATACCCAAAGGAATATAAATCATCCTATTACAAAGATACAGGCACGTGTATGTTCATTGCAGCACTATGCACAATAGCAAGGACGTGGAATCAACCCAAATGCCCATCATGGATAGACTGGGTAAATGTTGGTTTTTAAGCTACCCGGTCCATGACCATTTGTTATAGCAGCCTGAACTAAGGCACATGGCTTCTGTCAGAGCTGAGTACAGGCAGAACTCTGGGGTCTTCTACCCTATCTAGCAGCCCAGTGCTCTCCTTCAGCTTGTTCACACCTAGAATGCAGGCCCTGGAAGCCTCATCAGAGAAGATGTTTATAATAAAATACTCTGGTTGAGGGGAGCTGTCAGCAGGTCCAGGGAATAGCTACAGAGACACCAGCAATTGTCAATTAGGCACTAATTGCTTCCTGGCAAAGCCAGCCCTTTGATGGGTGATGGCTCAGAGATCACACAGATTAATCAGGTAAACATGCTTCTTCCTTTTCTGGGCTTTGGAATCCAGGTGGTAGGAGAGCTTGGAGAAAATAACCTGGTTGGTGGCCAGGAATTGGAGTGCTTATTGTAGGCAGAAGGCCAAAAAAGAGCATAGGAAGTTTCAGTTTATTTTTTTAAATCTTTTTTTGGTCATATGTCTAAGTCTAGCTGTTTCTAAGGCCTTGGGCTTTGTAGTTCTGCCCATCTGGATTTAAATCACTTTCCTTTCACTGTGACCTTGGAGAAGTTACTTAGCCTCTCTGAGTCTCAGTTTCTTTATCTGTAAAGCAGATACAACAGGAGAACTTACATTGTTGGATGGTTGTGATATATATAAGTTTACAAGTAATGATGCCTGCAAAGGGTTTAGCATGGTGCCTGGCACATAAATACAACTAATCAATGTTTGTTCTTATTGGGTTTTTCTAATTATTATTGACTCATGAACCTTGTGGGTGATGAGAACAGAAACTAAAGGACATTAGCACCAACGGTGTGCCAAGTATTGGGCTAAACAACATACATAGAATCTCATTTAATATTTATAATAAGCATACAGGGTAGGTGTTGTTATCTTCTGCACTTTATGGGTGAGAAAACTGAGGCCCAAGGAGGTGAAATAATTTGCCTAGGGTCCCAAAGTGGCATGTTGCTGGACCCTGACTCCAATCATCCTCCCTTATTCCCTCCATCCACAGTACATATATCTGGGTGAAATTGGGTTAAAAAGAATAAGGGAAAGCCATAAAAGGAGAGATATTTCATAAGAGAGCAGCCTGGGGTCGTGCCCACATGCACACATGTGCTGACAGTTACCCTTATCCGGGAATTTAGTTATAAACATCTTCAGTGAAATTATAGGGTGTCCAATACAGGTGTTAAGAAGCTGGAAGGAGCAGCACTGCGTACTAAGAGGTTGAGATGATAACACTGAATCTACTCATCTATCCATCATCCCCAAGGCATTTCATGGGCTATGGGAGACATTTTGAATATCCATCGATAAGTTTATATACTACTCTGTGGCAGGCAGGGCCCTTCCCAGATGAAATTCAGATTGCTAATAGGAGTTTCTGGGAAGGAGAACCAAGTTCGTCCTCAGAGGTGGGCAAAGGCTCTAAGAGTCTGACTGGTCCCTGACATGAGTAATTTCTTATCACTGTTGGTTTCCTTTTCTCATTTACATTACCCACCCTATGTGCCTGAGGAAGGTCAGGGGCAACCCCCTCCCTGTTTATATTTTTTATTCTCTATTGAAGTTAGTTAGTACTATCTCGATGGTCCTTATCCCAAAACACAGCCCCTCGTCTTGCTGGGTCAGAGAACCTGGAAAGTATTGGTATAGTATGCAGAATAATGGCTCCCAAAGATGTCCACATCCCAATTCCCCAACCTGTGAATGTGTTAAGTTATATGGCAAAGGGGAATTAAGGTTGCGGGTGGAATGAAGGCTACAAATCCACTGACTTATCAGGATTATCCAGGTGGGTCCAATAGAGTCACCGGGTCTATTAAAGTGGAAGAGGCTGGCGAAAGTTAGAGAAGCAGAGAGTTGGCAGCGTGGGAAGGACTCAGCCTGATGTTGCAGGTGGAGGAAGATGGAGGAAGAGGCCATGAGGCAAAAAGAGCTGATGGTCACGAGGCAGGTTCTCTGCTGCAGAAGGAATACAGCCCTGCTGACATCTTGATTGTAGCCCCATGAGCCCAGAGTAGGACCTCTAACCCACATAACTGTAACATAAGGCATTCGTGCTGTCAAAAGCTGCTAGGCTTGTGCTGATTTGTTACAGCAGCAATAGGAAACTAATCTACTTGGCATAACACAGGGAAGGGATAGAGTAGGAAACTGGCCAGAGGGTTTGAGCTCAGGGATTGGAGTGTGTAAAGGTGACCACCCTGTGTGGCCCAAGCCAAGCACAGGAAAGCACAATTAAAACAGGAAAAGTGGTAGCTGATATTTTCTTAAACAAAAGGAGAGCAAACATTGTACTGGGAAGATTCCTCTGGGAAAGTGGAAGAGCATGGGCCTTGGAACAAAGTAATCTGGTTTAAAACCTGACTGCATTTCTCCCATTCTGTGATCTTGGGCAGTTACTTAACCTCTCAGAGTCTCAATTATTCATGTATAAAATATCACATACTGACTAGCAGATTAAGGTATGCATGATCCCATTGATTATCTGTAAATTCAGATATTAGCTAACTATGGATTTGTTCTGATTCATAACAACCAAAGAGAAGCAGCCCAGAAGTAGATGTATAATAAATGGAGACAAGCTTCTTCTCCAAAGGCTATATGCCACTAAACCTGCTGTATTTTTGTTTCTCTGAACTAAGCCATTGATTATTCTTTAGAAAGAAATTGATCTACATTTAGTGTTAACGCAATGCTATATAGTAAAAGCTTCCAGTTTAGAAGCTTTTTGGACATCATTGGGAGTCATTATTCTGCCCACCACACCAAGTATTTCCAGGTTCTCTGACACAGCAAGGCGAGGGGCTGTGTTTTGGGATAAGGACCATCAAGATAGTACTATTTAGGGAAGATAATTTTGATGGGAAGGGAACATGTTGCTTGAACTAAGAATTAGGATTAGGCCTAAGGACTAAGATATTCTTTGCAAAAACACACTTTTAAATAAACCTCTATCCGTTAAACACTTCACGTTCACTTCTTAGTTGGCCAGTCAACCAAATTTCCAATTCTTGTTTTTATCTTTACTTTAAAACCCAACAATGATCTTTATGTGTAAGAATGGATCTTTAAGATGGTCTACATTTCTACCTTTGCATCAAAGTCAACATTCCCCAATCTGAACTCATTATTTATCCACTTCTGTCCGTAAATCTGTCCATCCTATGCTTCCAGTCTTAGTGAGTAGCAGTCACTTGGGTCCCATCACCGAAGCCCAAAGCCTGGAGTCACCAACCCCTGCTGAGGTCCCTCCTTAGCATCTTTCTACCTGACCTCTTCTCTCCATGCTCATTAGTAGTATCATTATTTCCACAAAGAAGAAGAAATGATACTATAGTTCCTCTCTCTGCCTCAAGTCTTGTCCCCATCCCTGCTCTAATCTAGTCTCAACCCTGTGACCAGTATGACATTTCTAAATTAATAGTTTGATTGTGTTACTTTCTGCTTAAAACCTTTCAGTGTCTCTTTGCTAACTACAAGTGCTATGGTCTGAATTGTGTCCCCTAAAATTCACACATCGAACCCCTAACCTCCAGAGTGACTGTGTTTTGAGATAGAGCTTTTGGGAAGTAATTAAGGTTAAATGAGGTCATGAGGGTGGGACCTTGATTTAATAGTATTAGCAATCTCATAGGAAGAAACACCAGAGAGTTCCCTCTCTCTGCCATGTGAGGACACAGCAAGAAGGCAGCCATCCACAAGCTAGGAAGAGAGCCCTCCCCAGAAACTGACCCTGCCAGACCTTGACTGGGGTCTTTGAGCCTCCAGGACTGTGAGAAAACAAATTTCTGTTGTTTAAGCCAACTTGTCTGTGTTATTTTGTTATAACAACCTGAGCAGATGAATACAAAGAGATACAATCATGGCATATAAGGCTTTTTTCTTTCTAATCTCCACCTACCTGACAGGTCACAATAGACAGCTCTTCTCTTTACCCACTCATAATTTAGTTTCCTGATCCACCTTGCTCTTTGGGACAGAAGTCCTCCCTGCTGGGAATAGTCTGGATAGTTTCCTTTCATTCTTTATGGTTTTTCTTAGTGCATGTGATGAGAACTCCATTTTGTATTTTCTTAGGACTTGAGAGGAGCCTCCTTCATCACAATAAAATGTGTTATAATTATTCCTTATCCAATCTACATCTCTCAGCTGACAGATTGAGAAGGAGAGAGAGAGAAGGATGCTGCCCTACCTGTCTGTCATATCCGTAGAACTCATCACAGATCTGGCGCCTGGTATATTTTGCAAAAAAAAAAAAAAAAAAAAAAAAAAAGTCTTTTGAATGGATGAATCAATGAATAGGTGGAACATGAAGCAAAGCTTATTCTTGCTTTTAGGATAAGTTCCAAAGTCTCTCATATGGCCTATGTATCTCTTCAACCTTGCTTAATTCCATCTCCTCTTGGTACCAGCCACAGGAAGCTGCTTGTTAGTCCCATAATCCCCCCATCGCTAAGACTTTGTACATTCTCTTCCTTCTGCTTGGAATGTGCTCCCTGCTCTAACCAATCTTATGCTAGTGAGTGGCTATCCATTTTTCAACTTGTGGCTAAATGGCTTCCCATGGAAAGTTTTCTTGACATCTAGTTCCTTAGACAAGATCTCTTCCTCTGCCCTTTGTTCACTTAGCACTTTTCTGTTTGTTTCCTGATACTTTCTCCAGTGTGCTGTAGCATGCTTATGTGATTATATAATTAAAGTTGGGCTTTCTGATAAGGCAGTAAGGTCCCTGAGGTCAGGGAGGTTTTATTCACTTGCTTGATTGTTTTGTTTACATCTCGTACTCTCCACTAACCCCCGCCTCCACCACCTTACTACTGAGGCTTTAGAACAGTGCCCAGCACGTAGCACAGAGCAGGCACTCATAATAATACTCTGAGATGGTAGATAATTGATAGTTGCAAGATACAAATCAGACCCTACTTTTAGCCATTTTTCTGTACATCATTTCATTCACTTGGAGTTATCTAATAATAGGCTAGAATGAATCAGACCTTATCTCTCAGTGGCTTAACCCTTGCATCCCTTGATTTCTGTCCACCCTGGAACAAAGGTTACAGCGTTCAGGCTGTCAATTAGTAGATTTAAAAGTAAAGGCTATTCTTGTAGTTCCAAAGCCTTGCAGGTATAATAGGTGAAGGAACCTCACGGAACTCCTTTGTCAGGGAGAATTTGCAGGAAGCTAGAGCTCGTGCTTAGCCTTGAGGGGCAGGCATAGTTGGACTATAGAGAAAGGAATTGTTAGGGGAGAACTCTTGTGTATTCTTGGTAGATTTGGAACTCGTAATTTGGTAGTTAAGAGCCTTGTTTCTGGAATCTGACTTCTTGGGTTCAAATCCTGGTTCTAGTCGTTTTTGGGAGAGTGACCCTGAGTAAATATATTACTCTCTCTATGCCTCATCTGCTGAAGTGGAGGTTAGAAATAGTACCTACCTCATCAGGTTGTCATGAGGATTAAATGGGTTAAAATATGTAATGGGCTTAAAACAGTGTCTTGAACATAGGATGCATCTGGAAAAGCTATTTGATACTACTGTTGACCATTCTTGGTGTTTTTAATTCATGTAGAGAAACATCCATTACTATATCACTCCTGGCCTCCTCCCCTGGAGGAGAGAAATAACTAAACTCTTTGGAGAGTCTAGCAGGAGAAACTGGCAATACTTCGAAACTTTCCTTCCTCTTAGGAACTATCTGGGTTTGCTCTGGCTCAGAATTGCTATGTCTGGGAGATAATTCTGACCAATTCTGGGATTCAGTATGAGGAAGTTTAAATGCCTGTGGTTATAAGCCAGATTCTCTAATATCAGCTTAACAGTGTCTCACTTTGACATAACTTGCCTGCTTCCTTAGTTTTCTCTACTGGTTTGGAACTTAATCAGGAAAGAGGTTGACTATTTATTTATTGGCTCCTCTTTAAGGCCCCAACAGGATCACATTTACAGTGAGTAGAAATGCATGGGAGAATAAATGGCAGAGGTCTTAGTGTCCCAAGAGCAGAAGATTCATGCTTGAGAAATTGGAAGAATTAAACAGTCAGTGTTCTTGGAGATGGTTGGAGGAGCAGCAAACCAGCATAGCCCACATGGTTGTGAGTGACATTCCTAAATATCAGAATCCCTACACTCTTGGAGTCAGAGGATGCAAATGTTGATGCTCAGAGAGTGTCACGACAGCTGCCTCTACAAAGGAGCTGTTCTTAGCCCAGATCCTCAGCAATGAATTACATTAACATGAGTGAAATGTGTGCAGAGCCCAAAGGTATGACATAAAGCATAAAGACAGCATTCAAGACAGAGCACTCAGATCAGAGAGACAGACACAGAGGACCACAGGGGCTATGCACACAGAACAGCCATTCTTAGGCCAAGGGACGATTATGCACAGATATTTGTGCAGCATTGAGTGGACTAAGCAATCTAATCCAATTGCTTAAGATGATTTATAAATGAAACTAGCAGAAAACAAATGGCAACGACTGGGAATGTGGCCTTTGAAACAAGGTAAAAGTGCTCCAGGACAGACCAACATAGCAGTATGAGGACATGGAAAGGGACCAGCAGAACTTGGTCAATGCAAATGGTAGAGCAATCTAGTGTCAGCTGGGTCAGATACTCTTCTACCTGGCACACCTGGCTAAATATGATTATGAGTGGTAATCACAAATAAATGTAAGACCACACTGTAGGTATTTGGTAGTTTGGGGTGAATAACTTTGCTTAAGGTACTTGTTTAGTGTAAATACATGTATATACTCCTTACTTCACAATTCAGATTTGCATGACTTTTAAGCAAACCCATTATGTCTGTTGTTATAATGTCTATGTTAAAGGGTTCATACAGGTATATGTGTTTAGAACTGGATAGACCCCACAAAACTTTCAGGCAGGGAAGCAGTAGGCAGTGTGGGAAAAATCAGCTCAGCAGATCATGTTTATGGCTACCTTTTCCTAGTATCTTCTTTTAGTATAGGAATAATCCTATTTCTAAGTAAACAAGTTAAGATTCTCATCACTTTTGTCAAATGTTTAAATATCAGTGGAAATAGTAACCACAGTGAGGCTTCTGAGGATGCTGGAAGAAGAGACCAATTTAGTTAATTAGAATGAATAATTCTGTTTAATTTCCCCTCCCTCCCCTTCCTTCCCCTCCCTTTTCCTCTCTACTCCCCTCTCTTCTCTTCTCCTTCCCTCCTCCCCTCCTTTCCCCTTCTCTCCTTTCTCCCTCCTCCCCTCCTTTCCCTTTCTCTCCTTTCTCCCTCCTCCCCTCCCCTCTTCTATTTTCCCTTCTCTTCCTCCCTCCCCCCGTCCTTCTTCCCTCTCTCCCTCCCTCTTCCTTTCCCTTCTCTTTTCTCCCCTCTCCTCCTCCTTCCCCTCCCCTC
>NW_012102710.1:1984820-1994317 GCF_000951045.1 Mandrillus leucophaeus
GAAATAATTTAGCAGGCTGGATATTTATTAAAGCATTTCTTTGGGATGAGGTCCAGTGGAAGGGAAAAGAAAGAAGCAGGACTGGGCAGGGAGAGAAGCTGAATGGTGATACATCCCTGATAATTTTATACAACCCCACAAAGGCTCCAGAGCTAGAGTGGCTCTTCAGAGTTGTCTTGAGTTAAGCCAAGATGACCTGGATTTTTCATAGTCTCACATTGGTCCATCATTGCATGTGGGCCTTCTGGGGAGGGGCATGAAATTAGATAACCTTGGGGCATCTCTACAACTGAGAGATTTATGAAGGGGCTGATCATTGCAGGCCTCTGCCCTCAGAACTCCCAGGCTAGGACAACTAGATCCTCATTGAAGGAGCATATGGGAAGCACATCATTATATATAACGACTATAGAGCTGTTACAAGAATCCAGAAATAAGATGGTAAGGGAGGAAAGTTGAGACACACTTGCAATGACAATCAACAGAATTACTCTGTCTGCAAAATGAATGGGATCCCCAAAAACTGAATCTCTTGCTTGTATCTTCAATGCACACTTGAGTTTAATTTTCTTTATGGGAAAATTCTTCCAGAACTGATTTTAAATATGTATATATTTAACCTTTTGTTTTTCTCAATTAGCTCTTGAGGCAGCTTTGTGCAATTATAGAATGATAAGAATTGATCCCAAATTTTGTCTCTGACTAGTTTTAGATGTTTGATTTTGGCCAAAATTTATAACCTTTCTGAACCCAGTTTCTTCATCTGTAAAATGGGGATAATGCTTTCTACCCTTCTTAAGGTTAAGATTGGTACAAGGTTAAAAGAGAAACAATGTACATAAAAAGCACTTAGCACAATGTCTAATTTTACAAGTTTAGCCAACCTGCCTTATTTTGTTGTTGTTCTGTTGGTTTTGTTTTAGGCTTTTAGCAACCTGAAGCCATGTAATATTGTTTGACTCTCTGTCCCCACCCAAATCTCATATTGTAGCTCCCACAATTTCTATGTGTTGTGGGAGGGACCCAGTGGGAGATAATTGAATCATGGAGACAGGACTTTCCCTAGCTGTTCTTGTGATAGTGAATAAGTCTCATGAGATCAAATGGTTTTAAAAACAGGAGTTTCCCTGCACAAACTCTCCCTCTTTGCCTGCTGCCATCCATGTGAGATGTGACTTGCTCCTCCTTGCTTTCTGCCATGAGTGTGAGGCCTACCCAGCCATGTGGAACTGTAAGTCTGTTAAACCTCTTTCCTTTGTAAATTGCCCAGTCTCGGATGTGTCTTTATCAGCAGCATGAAAAGGGAGTAATACACCATGGATTTTAGTTTCTGTCTCTAGTGATAAGCAGAAACAGTAGATGAAAAAGGGGCTTTACTTGCCCAACCAGAAACAGAAACCAGGACCCCATGACTATATTATTTCCCTTGGACACCCCTAGATACATAGCAATTATTCAATAAAGTCAGTCTTCTTCTCTAGAGGGGAAACTAGTTCAGACATTCTAGACTGTTCTGTCAGACTCAGTTTCAAAAGAGAGTATGTGGGAGAACAGTCTTTGTCAACTTTTATATATAAAATAATAGTATAAAAAAGCTTCTGGTTGTCAAGTGAAGTACATGCATGAAACATTCATCTTGCAGCTAAGACCTAGCTTGTTGAAATCTGCCTGGAGCAAAATTTCATGGCTGAGTTACAGCTTCAGAAAAAAACATTCTAGGTTTGAATTTCTGTACCAACCTTCACATCCTGGCCTTATTTAAAAGGACATTTTAAGTCTACCATGAAGTGGCATTTGGGATGATAAAGTTTTTGTTGAAGGAGAAAAGAGGGGAGACAGAAATATTTGTATTATTTTGTTTTAGTAGCTTTCTATCTAGTGAAAACTAGAAATGATCTCTGACAGAGAGTGTAATAGAAATGTTTTGAGTGGCCCTCAAATCTGCAACAGTGTCCTGAGGCCTCCACTATATGGAGGTCCCTTGTGTGTAGAGGTGTAGAACATATCAGGATGCCCTGTCCTGAGAGAGTCAGAGTCCAATGGGGAGACCTTCATGAAAACATACTTTACTCCATCATATAACTAGAAAGGGCTGTGGTCTAATGCAGTTTATCCATTAGGCACTCAAAGCAGAGAGCCTGAGGCCTGTGAGTTTTTCAGTGGGCTTGAATGTAAATGTTCAATATCTGAAAAAATAGCAACTCCTAAAAGAAAAAAAAGGAAACTGCAAAATTACAAGTGAATAAATGATAAGTTAAATGTTTATAAAACTTTACATCAGCTGTTCTACTTCAACTCAACACAGACACATATACATACACACATATACACCAATATGTACATATATACACACAAAATATACATATTATATATAAACACATAAAACTTAAACTGTAAGAAAAAAAGTCAATAATTTATACTAAACAAATTAAGAATTATTTTTATAATTCTTAACATTCCCGTCAATGAAATAATGACCGTTGGCCATCAGTATTTATGGGGGACTGGTTCTAGGACCCCCTGTAAATACCAAGTCTAAGGATGCTTATGTCGCTTTATGTAAAATGGTTTAGTATTTGCATATAACCTACACATATTTTCCTGTATACTTTAAATCATCTCTACATTACTTATAATACCCAATACAATGTAAATGTTATGTAAATCATTGTTATACTGTATTGTTTTGAGAATGATGGAAAAAAAGTCTGTACATGTTTAGCACAAACAGTACCATCCATTAGATAAATTTTTCTATCCACAGTTGGTTGAACCCAAGGATGTAGAATCCATGGTTGTGGAGATCAGACTCTATAGTAAACATGGGATGTGGATATGTTTTATTTTCATGTGGTGTGCAGACAGCCTCTGAAAACATGAGTTCCTAGATCCTGCAAATGTTTAAAGATGGCCCTTGCTGTGGGGGCCCCAGAAGGGTGGTATCCCTCATAGCGAAAGATTCCCAAAAGATTCCCAAAGAAGGTAAAGCTAGACTTGAATGTTGGGTATAAAGCAAGCATGGTGACATGCCACACATATCACAACTAAGGAGAGTTCCAAAGCCATATAGTCAAGTCTCTCCACTTATCTGGCCATCGGTTGGACACCTGTGACTTAACAGAATGCAACTCAATGCTTCCTGCTGGTGAGAACTCATGCCAACTCCTGAATTCATAATAAACAGAACCTGGCAAGTTAGGGTCATGTAATTGTCTTTCAATTTTTTGGTGAGTCTCTTTTGCAAAGGAACTAATTCTCTTGGACCCATTTGAGAACGAAAAGAGCAGAAACCAACAGGACAGGTGAGTGGAAAAGCAGGTAGCACAATATAAGCATAGCATATGTTCACTGGAGCACATAACCAGGTTCAGCCTCCCAGTGATGCTGATGGCATTTAATTTACATGCTGCAGCTTCATTACAGCACTCCTGCTTCTGAGCCTTCCTTATCCTTTCACCAGGCTTAGGTAAGAAACAGAATTGGAATTTGAGGTAGGATATCCCAGCCCCACATTTTGTATTTTTTGAGTCAGACAAATCTTGCCATGTTGTTTGTCTGGATAGGATTTTAGAAGATTTGCCTTTAATCTGAAGCCTCAGAGAAATTATGGCTTTACCTCTGGGAATGAGTGTTCTTCCTCTGGATCTACTGTATGCCATTGTTAATTATCCTAGTCAATTTAAAAATGGACCTGGGGGTAGTGGAATGCGGTCAAAAGTTAAATATCTGTATGGCCCGATTATGAATTTAACAGTAAATATCAGCATTCTTATTTTTTAAATGTTTTCTAATTGATCCATCTTTTCTTTCATGTAATAAAGGAAACTAAAGAAATAGTTTCTATGGAATGCTTACTCCGTGTTAAGTCCTCGGCTAAGTGGAATTTAATCTCTATCTCATTCCTATAAATTAGATATTATTGGCCTATTTTAGAGTTGAGGAAATGGAAGCTCGGCGATATTAAGGAAATAACTAGAAGTTACAGAATTATCAGTGGTGGGGCCAAGACAAAAATGAGGATTCCTAAGCATTTACTTTTTTTTTTTCCACAGCACAGAATATTGCTTTTGAATGCTCTAATTGTCTCTCCTCTCTTTTCTGATGTAAAGTTAAAATAAATTTTGTTCTAAGAATGTATCAAGTTCCACTTTAGGTGCTGGGAATAAAGGGAGAACTTTCTCTTTAGGTAGGGTCTTTGTGCTCGAGAAACTCACGGTCTACTGGAGATATGGAAACAACTGACTTTAATACCAGATGGAATAAGTTTCCTAGAATGAACTATCTGCCTGAGTGTTAGGGGAGAGGAGACTGGTTTTGAGGGATGGGATTGGTTATAACTGAGGGACTTAGAAAGCCTCCCTAGTGGAAATAATATTTTGAGGTGTGCTTTGAAGGATGAGGTTCAGCTAAGCAGAGAATGAATGGCCAGGAAGGACCTCTGGGCGGAGGACTCAGGAGGAGAGGGAGCAGGGAAGCATACAGTATGTTCTACAGGTGAGGGGATGGGGTTTTTCAGGATGTTCTGGCAGGGGGCTGCAGGGAGGTCTGCAGGCAGGTGCAGCTGGGTGAATTTCTTTCTTCAAGGACAGGAAGGAGGCTGGGAGGTGCTCAGAATACCTCAGCCTCATCACACAATGTGTTGTTCAAAGTGTTCCCAGCCAGATATTATAATGGGGCCATAGAGTAGAGTGTGGCCAGCCCTTTTGCACTTTTTACAATCAGGAAAATAATTCAAAAATTGTCCTTTATGGACAACCAGTAGGGCCACTTCTGTCTACACACTGAGGTCAGGCTTTGTTATGAGGACAAGCATGCTTTACTCTGCACTTTCTACCTCAGCCTACCTCTCGGTGTGGGGTGTATAGTTCCTCATAGTTCCCCTGTGTCAGTCACTGTCTAGATGCTGGGATTCACTAGCCAGCCAGGCAAACATGGAGCTTGCATTCTAAAGTGGTATCCCAACAGTAAAATGATAAACAAATGAAGATGAAGTCATGGCTAGTAGAAAGTGCTGCAAAGAAAATAAACCATGGGATGTGATAGAGAGTGATGGGGAATGGGATATTTAGGGAAAGCTCTTTCAAGTGGCAGTCAAGAGAATATTAATTATTCAATTTAATTTGGAAACACAGGTACTCCACATAAATTCCAAATATTCTAAAGTGTATAAATAGAGAAAAGAGGCATCTCTCTCTCCATATCTATTCCCCAGCCACCCATTTGCATTTCCAGAGACTGAAATCAGTTCCTTGTTTGTCTTTCTAGAGCAGTTCTATGCATGTACAGCTCATGTGTGTGCATGTAGAATGCCAATGCCAATGATAGCATCCATATACACTTCCTGACATGTATTTTTTACCATTTAGAATATGTATTGAAGTTTCCACATCAGTATATTGAGTTGCCTCACTTATTTTTAGCTGGTTTCACAATATTCCACTATGTAAATAAACAGGTCCACAATCCTTAACTCCAATTCCCAAATTACCAAAGCCATAAAAACTAGGTTTTTTTCCTCTAAATTTTGACACCCAAACTCATCTGGGAGGAAACAATTTTGAACTGGTATGAAAATGTTTATGCTTTTTGGTTATCCCACTTCATGTTCGTGTGGCATGCCTCAGAAGTACAAATAAATTTGATTAGAGGATGCTTCCAAGGCCTGCTGGTTATGGGTGTACATCTCATCTGTTACACCATGTTACTAAACTAGAGTGAAAAAAATCTGCATTCTAAAACAAAACTGGCCTCAAGCGTTCTGGATTAGAAATGGTGGATCTTTCTTGTGTTTTATTTAACTTGCTTTCTTTGGATGGACATTTTAATGGTTTCCAACATTTGTTCCCACAAACAATGTTAGAATGATATCTTGATAAATATGTAATTCTGTACTTGTGTTCCATGTATCTAAATGCTTTTATATTTATAATTTCAACCAATTTTACCAAACTGCTCTTATGCTCTTACCAGCATTAGTTTAAACTACCAGTTTTCCCTGTCGGCATTTCATGTCTACCAAGCACACTCAGCTCTCATTGAGAGCTTCATTAGCTGGATCTCCTCGTCAGCCAGGGCCGCATTTTCCTGATTTGATGATACTTGCTGATGATAAGAACCACATTGGTTTAATGGCAAGAGAAGAGCAAGTGATGCCTGAGCTTTGTTTGAATATCAAGTAGATTTGACTGTCTCCTTTTTAGAAAATAGGCAGCCCAGGTATGAGATCAGGTTTTATGATGTAATTATGTGACTGATCTTTTAGCCCATATGACAGATACTAGGCAGTGACCATATTGAGGATGACGAGATTTATCTGAAGCAAAATGATTGCGTTCTTTATTGTTGTAGGTTACACTTCGTGAATATTGTGCATTATATGGTGAATACTCTTGGTGAATATGGGAATATTGAATCAGAACACAAGTCCTTGGCTATCTAGACAATAAAGCTAACTATAGAGAATATATAGCGTAAGGGAAGGATCTGAGTTCAAATCCTGACATTCCTACCTAGTAGCTGTGCAAATGTAAGGAAGTCACTTGACTTTCCAGAGATTTGGCTTCTTTTCTTGTTTAATTAGGATAATAACCCCACATTTTGTCATTACTATTAGGGTTTAGTAAGATGAATGCTTTTAAGGCACCTGGCATATATAGCAAATACTCATCAAATGACTGGTTTTAACGTCGGAGTCCTGAGCCAAGAGGCTTGTTGGTGCCTTTTAATTTTTTTTAAGTCTTACAATAAAGCATTTAAACCCACTACACTGGATCTCTTTGGAAAAATGATATGAACAAGCTTTGGTAAAAATGAATATGTTTTAAGGACAGAAAACACAAGGAAATCAAGAAGACCAGGCATGGTTGATGGTTGGTCCTGATCATCCATGAAACAGGCATTACATGTCCTTGTTTGAAAGCAATCAGACTGTGGAGGCTATTATCCTAAGCTAATTGATACAGGAACGGACAACAGTTTGATTTCAACATAGGTGTGCCTAAGTATAGACAGGCTTTGAGTGCAATTCCAAACACACCATCATAGGAGAGTAGAGGAACCAAAGGATACTTTCTCAGGCAAGTCATTTCTGATTGTCTTTGTTGTTCTGAGATGTGAGGATACTTGTATATCTCCTACCTCCCATTATTTATAGTCATCCCTTTTATTTTTAAATTTTTATTGTTTTCCGCTTTTATTTTAGATTCAGGGAGTACACGTATACATGTGCAGGTTTGTTACCTGGGTATGTTGTGTGATGCTGAGGTTTGGGGTACTAATGATCCCATCACTCAGGTACTGAGCATAGGCTCCAATAGTAGGTTTTTCATCTCTTTCCCCTTCCTTCCCCCTCCCCTATTGTAGTACCCAGGTTCTATTGTTGCCATCTTTATGTCCATGAGCACTCAGTGTTTAGCTCTCATTTATAAGTGAGAACATGTAATATTTAGTTTTCTGTTCCTGGGTTAATTAGCTTAGGATAATGCCCTCCAGCTGCATCCATATTGCTATAAAATATATAATTTTGTTATTTTTAATGGCAGTGTATTCCCCAGTGGATATGTACCACATTTTCATTTTCCTGTCCATCATTGATGTGGCACCTAGGTTGATTCCATGTCTTTGCTGCTGTAAATAGTGCTGCAATGAACATGCAAGTGCATGTGTCTTTTTTGGTGGAATGATTTGTTTTCTTTTAGATGTATACCCAGTAATGGGATTTCTGGGTCATGTGGTAGTTCTGTTTTAATTTCTTTGAGAAATCTTCAAACTGCTTTCTATAGTGGCTGAACTAATTTACATTCCCAATAACAGTATATAAGCATTCCCTTTTCTCTGCAGCCTTACCAGCATTTGTTGTTTTTTGGCTTTTTAATAATAGCCATTCCAACGGATGCAAGATAGTGTCTCACTGTGGTTTTGATTTGCATTTCTCTGATGACTGGCAATGTGAAACATTTTATCATTTTTGTTGGCTGCTTCTATGTCATGTTTTGAGCAGTGTCTGTTCATGATTTTGGCTCATTTTTAATAGGGTTATTTGTATTTTTCTGGTTCAATTGTTTAAGTTTCTTACAGATTCTGAATATTAGACCCTTGCCAGATGCATTTTTTTTTTTTTTTTTTTTTTTTTTTTTGCCACTCTACAGGTTGTCTGTTTATTCTGTTGATAGCTTTTCTGTTTTGGTTTATGTATGTGTTTTTGTTTATTTGTTTGAGACAAGATCTCACTCTGTCACCCAGGATAGAGTGCAGTGGTGTAATTGTGACTCACTGAAACCTCAAACTCTTGAGATCAAGCAATTCTCCCACCTCAGCTTCCCAAGTAGTTGGGACTACAGGCGTGCACCACCTTGCCTAGCTATTTTATTATTATTATTGTTATTTGTAGAGATGGTGTCTCACTATGTTGCCCAGGCCAGTCCTAAATTCCTGGGCTTAAGCAGTGCTCCTGGCTCAGCCTCCCAAAGTGCTAGGATTACACAGTTTGCTGTGCAAAAGCTCTTTAGTTTAATTAAGTCCCACTTGTCGATGATTCTTTTTGTTGCCATTAATTTTGAGGATGTAGTCATAAATTCTTTCCCAAAGCTTATGTCCGGAATGACATTTCCTAGATTTTCTTCTAGGATTCTTGTCGTATTCTTAAAACTTTAATCCATCATGAGTTAATTTTTTTATATGATGAAAGGTATGTGATATGGTTTGCCTCTGTGTCCCCACCCAAATATTATCTCGAATTGTAATCCCTTTGTGTCAGGTGAGGGGCCTGGTGAGAGATGATTGGATCATGGGGTACTTTTTCACCTTGCTGTTCTTGTGATAGTGAATAAGTTCTCATGAGATATGATCACTTACATGTATGTGGCACTTCCCCTTTACACACACTCTCTCTCTCCTGCTCCTCCATGGTAAGATGTGCTTGCTTCCCCTTTACCTTCCTCTATGATTGTAAGTTTCCTGAGCTTCCTAGCTATGCTTCCTGTAC
Organism: Mandrillus leucophaeus; assembly: GCF_000951045.1. Taxonomy (NCBI): domain Eukaryota; kingdom Metazoa; phylum Chordata; class Mammalia; order Primates; family Cercopithecidae; genus Mandrillus; species Mandrillus leucophaeus. The sequence continues at coordinate 1,993,804 of NW_012102710.1, forward strand.
AGCCTGCAGAACTGTGAGTTAATTAAACCTCTTTTCTTTGGAAATTACCAGGTGCAGGTAGTTCTTTATAGCAGTGTGAGAACAGACTAATACAGATTAATACAGAAAATTGATACCAGGAGTGGAGCATTGCTATAAAGGTACCTGAAATTGTGGAAGTGACTTTGGAACTGGGTAATTAGCAGAGGTTGGAACAGTTTAAAGTCCTGAAAAGAAGACAGGAAAATGTGGGTAAGTTTGGAACTTCCTAGAGTCTTGTTGAATGGTTCTGACCAAAATGCTGACAGCTATATGGACAATGAAGTCCAGGCTGAGGTGGTATCAGATGGAGATGAGGAACTTCTTGGGAACTGGAGTAAAGGTTACTCTTGCTATACTTTAGTAAAGAAACCATTGGCATTTTGCCCCTGCCCTAGAGATATGTGGAACTTTGAACTTGAGAGAGTTGATTTAGGGCATCTGGTGGAAGAAATTTCTTTTCTCTTTCTTCTTCTTCTTCTTTTTTTTTTTTTTT
>NW_012102710.1:1994367-1997874 GCF_000951045.1 Mandrillus leucophaeus
TCTTGCTCTGTCACCTAGGCTGGAGTGCAGTGTCATGATCTCAGCTAACTGCAACCTCCACTTCCTGGGTTCAGGTAATTCTGCCTCAGCCTCCTAGTAGCTGGGATTACAGGCATCCACCACCATGCCTGTCTAATTTTTGTATTTTTGGCAGAGATGGGGTTTCACCATCTTGGCCTGGCTGGTATAGAACTCCTGACTTCATTGTCTGCCCACCTCAGCCTCCCAAAGTACTGGGATTACAGGCTGGTGGAAAAAATTTCTAAGCAACAAAATGTTCAAGATTTGACCTGGCTGCTCCTAACAGTGTACGGTCATATGCATTCACAAAAAGATAATCTGAAATTGGAACTTTGCTTAAAAGGGAAGCATGGCATAAAAGTTTGGAAAGTTTGCATCCTGACCATGTGGTAGAAAAGAAAAACCCATTTTCTGGGGAGGAATTCAAGCCAGCTACAGAAACTTGCATAAATAAAGGGAAGCTGAATGTTAATAGCCAAGACAATGGGGAAAATATCTACAGGGCCTATTAGTGACCTTTGTGGCACCCCTTGCATCACAGGCCCAGAAACCTACAAGGGAAAAATGGTTTCAATGGCTAGGACCTGTGCCTAGCTTCTTTCTGCATCCATGGGACATGATGCCCTGCATCCCAGCCACTGCAGCTCCAGCTGTGACTAAAAGAGAGCAATGTACAGCTCAGGCCATTGCTCCAGAGGATGCAAGTCCCAAGCTTTGGCGGCTTCTATGTTGTGTTAGGCCTGTGAGTGCACAGAAGGCAAGATTTTGTCAGCCTCTACCTAGATTTCAGAGGATGTATGGGAATGCCTGGATGTCCAGACAGAAGTTTGCTGTTGGGTTGGAGTCCTCATAGGGAACTTCTACTAGGGCAGTGCCCTGCACAGAATTCCCACTGGGGCATTGCCTAGTGGAGCTATGAGAAGAGGACCATCATCCTCAAGACCCTAGAATGGTAGATCCACTAACAGCTTGCACTGTGTGCCTGGAAAAGCTGTAGGCACTCAATGCCACCCAGTGAAAGCAGCCAGGGAGGCTGTACCCTGTAGAGCCACATGAGTGGATCAGCCCAAAGCCTTGGGAGCTGACTTCTTACGTCAACATGCCCTGGATGTGAGACATGGAGTCAGAAGACATTATTTTAAAGCTTTAATGACTGCCCTGCTGGGTATTGAAATGGAGCCTGTAGCCCCTTTGTTTCAGCCAATTTCTCCCATTTGGAATGGGGGCATTTACCCAATGCCTGTAACCCCATTGTATTTTGGAAGTAATTAACTTGTTGTATTAGTTTGTTTCTATGCTGCTGATAAAGACATACTTGAAACTGGGAACAAAAAGAGGCTTAATTGGGCTTCCAGTTTCACATGGCTGGGGAGGCCTCAGAATCATGGTGTGAGCAAAAGGCACTTCTTACATGGTGGCAGCAAGAGAAAAATGAGAATGAAGCAAAAACAGAAACCCCTGATAAACCCATCAGATCTCATGAGACTTATTCACTATCATGAGAATAGCACGGGAAAAACCAGCCTCCATGATTCAATTACCTCCCCCTGTGTCCTTCCCACAACACTTGGGAATTCTGGGAGATACAATTCAAGTTGAGATTTGGGTGAGTACACAGCCAAGTCATATTGTTCCACCCTTGGCCCCTCCACATCTCATATTCTCACATTTCAAAACCAATCATGCCTTCCCAACATTTCCCAAAGTCTTAATTCATTTCAGCATTAACCCAAAAGTCCACAGCCCAAAGTCATCTGAGACAAGGCAAGTCCCTTACATCTATGAGCCTGTAAAATCAAAAGCAAGCTAGTTAATTCCTAGATACAGTGGGGATACAGGTATTGGGTAAATACAGCCATTCCAAATAAGAGAAATTCACCAAAACAAAGGGGTTATAGGGCCCATGCAAGTCTGAAATCTAGCAAAACTGTCAAATCTTAAAGCTGCAAAATGATCTCCTTTGATGTCATGTCTCTCATCCAAGTCATGCTGATGCAAGAGATGGGTTCCCATGGTCTTGGGCAGCTCCATCCCTGTGGCTTTGCAGTGTACAACCTCCCTCCTGGCTGCTTTCATGGGACATGAGACTTGGAGGGGGCCAGGGGCAGAATGATACGGTTTGGCTCCGTGTCCCCACCCAAATCTCATGTTGAATTGTAATTTCCATGTTTCAGGGGAGGGGCCTAGTGGGTTGGATCATTGGGGTGGATTTCCCCGTTGCTGTTCTCGTGATAGTGAGCTCTCACAAGATCTGATTGTTTAAAAGTGTGTGGCACCTCCCCTTTTGTCCCCCCTCCTGCTTTGCCATAGTAAGATGTGCTTACCTCCTCTTCAGCTTCTTCCATGATTGTAAGTTTCCTGAGGCCTCTTAGACATGGTTCTTGTACAGCCTGCAGAACTGTGAGTCAGTAAATCATCTTTTCTTAGAAGTTACCCAGTCTCAGGTAGTTTTTAAGTTTTTTTTTTTTTAATTTTCGTAGGTTATTAGGGTACAGGTGGTATTTGGTTAGGTAAGTTCTTTAGTGGTGATTTGTAAGATTTTGTTGCACTGATCACCTGAGCAGTATACACTGTGCCATATGTGTAGTGTTTTATCCCTCGACCCCCTCCTACCCTTCCCCACAAGTCCCCAAAGTCCATTGTATCATTCTTATGCTTTTGTGTCTTTATAGCTTAGCTCCCACATGTCAGTGAGAATATACAATGTTTGGTTTTCCATTTCTGAGTTACTTCACTTAGAATAAGTCTCCAATGTCATCCGGGTTGCTGCAAATGCCGTTTATTTATTGCTGTTTGTGACTGAGTAGTATTCCATCATATATATATGTATGTCTCATTATATATATATGTGTATATATATATTAAAATTTCTTTATTCACTTGTTGATTGATGGGAATTTGGGTTGTTTCCACAATTTTGCAATTGCAAATTGTGCTGCTACAAACATGTATGTGCAAGTATCTTTTTCGTATAATGACTTCTTTTCCTCTGGGTAGATACCCAGTAGTGGGATTCCTGGATCAAATGGTAGTTCTACTTTTAGTTCTTTAAGGAATCTCCACATTGTTGATCCATAATGGTTGTACTAGTTTGCATTCCCACCAGCAGTGTAGAAATGTTCCCTGTTTGCTGCATCCATGCCAACATGTACTGTTTTTTTATTTTTTATTTTGGCCATTCTTGCAGGAGTAAGGTGGGATTGCGTTGTGGTTTTGATTTCCATTTCCCTGATCATTACTGATGTTGAGCATTTTTTCATATGTTTGTTGGCCAGTTGTATATCTTCTTATGAGAATTGTCTATTCATGTTGCTAGCTGACTTTTTAATGGGATTGTTTGACTTTTTCTTACTGATTTGAGTACATTGTAGATTCTGGATATTATTCCTTTGTCAGATGGATAAATTGTGAAGATTTTCTCCAACTGTGTGGGTTGTCTGTTTACTCTGCTGACTGTTCCTTTTGCTGTGTAAAAACTCTTCAGTT
>NW_012102710.1:1997924-2005452 GCF_000951045.1 Mandrillus leucophaeus
GGTTTGGCTCCGTGTCCCCACCCAAATCTCATGTTGAATTGTAATTTCCATGTTTCAGGGGAGGGGCCTAGTGGGTTGGATCATTGGGGTGGATTTCCCCGTTGCTGTTCTCGTGATAGTGAGCTCTCACAAGATCTGATTGTTTAAAAGTGTGTGGCACCTCCCCTTTTGTCCCCCCTCCTGCTTTGCCATAGTAAGATGTGCTTACCTCCTCTTCAGCTTCTTCCATGATTGTAAGTTTCCTGAGGCCTCTTAGACATGGTTCTTGTACAGCCTGCAGAACTGTGAGTCAGTAAATCATCTTTTCTTAGAAGTTACCCAGTCTCAGGTAGTTTTTAAGTTTTTTTTTTTTTAATTTTCGTAGGTTATTAGGGTACAGGTGGTATTTGGTTAGGTAAGTTCTTTAGTGGTGATTTGTAAGATTTTGTTGCACTGATCACCTGAGCAGTATACACTGTGCCATATGTGTAGTGTTTTATCCCTCGACCCCCTCCTACCCTTCCCCACAAGTCCCCAAAGTCCATTGTATCATTCTTATGCTTTTGTGTCTTTATAGCTTAGCTCCCACATGTCAGTGAGAATATACAATGTTTGGTTTTCCATTTCTGAGTTACTTCACTTAGAATAAGTCTCCAATGTCATCCGGGTTGCTGCAAATGCCGTTTATTTATTGCTGTTTGTGACTGAGTAGTATTCCATCATATATATATGTATGTCTCATTATATATATATGTGTATATATATATTAAAATTTCTTTATTCACTTGTTGATTGATGGGAATTTGGGTTGTTTCCACAATTTTGCAATTGCAAATTGTGCTGCTACAAACATGTATGTGCAAGTATCTTTTTTGTATAATGACTTCTTTTCCTCTGGGTAGATACCCAGTAGTGGGATTCCTGGATCAAATGGTAGTTCTACTTTTAGTTCTTTAAGGAATCTCCACATTGTTGATCCATAATGGTTGTACTAGTTTGCATTCCCACCAGCAGTGTAGAAATGTTCCCTGTTTGCTGCATCCATGCCAACATGTACTGTTTTTTTATTTTTTATTTTGGCCATTCTTGCAGGAGTAAGGTGGGATTGCGTTGTGGTTTTGATTTCCATTTCCCTGATCATTAGTGATGTTGAGCATTTTTTCATATGTTTGTTGGCCAGTTGTATATCTTCTTATGAGAATTGTCTATTCATGTTGCTAGCCGACTTTTTAATGGGATTGTTTGACTTTTTCTTACTGATTTGAGTACATTGTAGATTCTGGATATTATTCCTTTGTCAGATGGATAAATTGTGAAGATTTTCTCCAACTGTGTGGGTTGTCTGTTTACTCTGCTGACTGTTCCTTTTGCTGTGTAAAAACTCTTCAGTTTAATTAAGTCTCAGTCATTTATTTTTGTATTTTTTGCATTTGCTTTTGGGTTTTTGGTCATGAAATATTGCTTGAAGCCAATGTCTAGAAGGGTTTTTCCAATGTTATCGTCTAAAATTTTTATAGGTTCAAGTTTTAGATTTAAGTCCTTAATCCATCTTGAGTTGATTTTTGTATAAGGTAAGAGATGAAGATCCAGTTTCATTCTTCTACATGTGGCTAGCCAATTATCCCAGCACCATTTGTTGAAAAGCGTGTTTTTTCCCCATTTTATGTTTTTGTTTGCTTTGTCAGACATCAGTTGGCTGTAGTATTTGGGTTTATTTCTGGATTCTCAATTCTGTTCCATTGGTCTATGTGCCTGTTTTTATACCAGTACCATGCTGTTTTGGTGATTATGGCCTTATAGCATAGTTTGAAATTAGGTAATGTGATGCCTCCAGATTTGTTCTTTTTCCTTAGTGTTTGGCTATGTGGGCTCTTTTTCGGTTCCATATGAATTTTAGAATTGTGTTTTCTAGTTCTGTGAAGAATGATGGTGGTATTTTGATGTGAATTACATTGAAGTTGTCGATTGCTTCTGGCAGTATGGTCATTTTCACAACATTGATTCTGCCCATCCATGAGCATGTGATGTGTTTTCATTTGTTTGTGTTGTCTATTATTTCTTTCAGCAGTATTTTGTAGTTTTCCTTGTAGAGGTCTTTCACTTCCTTGGTTAGGTATATTCCTAAGAATTTTTTTTCCAGGTACTGTAAAAGGGGTTGAGTTCTTCATTTAATTCTCTGCTTGGTCGCTGTTGGTGTATAGAAGAGCTACTGACTCATGTACATTAATTTTGTAATTGGAAACTTTGATGAATTCTTTTATCAGTTCTAGGAACTTTTTGGAGGAGTCTTTAGGATTTTCGAGGTAAATGATCATATCATCAGCAAACAGTGACAGTTTGACTTCCTCTTTACCAATTTGGATACCCTTAATTTCTTTCTCTTGTCTGATTGCTCTGGCTGGGACTTCCAGTACTGTGTTGGAGAGGAGTGGTGAGAGTGAGCATCTTTGTCTTGTTCCAGTTCTCAGAGGGAATGCTTTCAACTTTTTCTTATTCAGTATTATTTTGGCTGTGGGTTTGTCAAAGATGACTTATTACATTAAGATATGTCCCTGTATGATGATTTTGCTGAGGGTTTTAGTGATAAAGGGATCCTGGATTTTGCCACATGCTTTTTCTGCATCTATTGAGATGATGATGTGATTTTTGTTTTTAATTCTGTTTATGTGGTGTTTCACATTTATTGACTTATGTATGTTAAACCATCCCTGTATCCCTGGTATAAAACCCACGTGATCATGGTGGATTATCTTTTTGATATGTTGCTGGATTTGGTTAGCTCATATTTTGTTAAGGATTTTAGTGTCTGTGTTCATCAGGGATATTGGTCTGTAGTTTTATTTTTTGGTATGTCCTTTCCTGGTTTTGGTATTATGGTGATGTTGGCTTCATATAATGATTTAGAGAGGGTTCCCTCTTTCTCTTTCTTGTGGAATAGTGCCAAAGGATTGGTACCAATTCTTTGAAATTTCTGACAGAATTCTGCTGTGAATCCATTTGGTCCTGGACTTTTTTTGTTGGTAATTTTTAAATTACCATTTCAACCTTGCTGCTTGTTATTAGTCTGTTCAGGGTATCTAATTCTTCCTGATTTAAGCTAGGAGGGTTGTATTTTTTTCAGGTATTTATCCATCTCTTCTAGGTTTTCTAATTTATGCATGTAAAGGTGTTCATAGTAGCCTTGAATTATCTTTTGTGTGTCTGTGGTGTCAGTTGTAATATCTCCCATTTTGTTTTTTATTGAGGTTATTTGGATTTTCTCTTTTCTTTTCTTGATTAATCTTGTGAATGGTCTATCAATTTTATTTATTTTTTCAAAGAACCGGCCTTTTGTTTCATTTATCTTTTGTATTTTTTTGTTTCAATTTCATTTCGTTCTGCTCTGATCTTGGTTATTTTCTTTCTTCTGCTGGCTTTGGGTTTGCTTTTTCCTTATTTCTCTAGTTCCTTGAAGTGTGACCTTAGATTGTCAGTTTGTACTCTTTCACTCTTTTTAATGTAGGTATTTAGGGCTATGAACTTTCCTCTTAGCACTGCCTTTGCTTTATCCAAGAGGTTTTGATAGGTTGTGTCCCTATTGTCTTTCAGTTTGAATATAATTTTTATTTCCATCTTGGTTTCATTTGTGACCCAGTGATCATTCAGGAGCAGGTTATTTAATTTCCATGTTTATGCATAGTTTTGAAGGTTCTTTTTGGAGTTTATTTCCAGTTGTATTCCACTGCAGCCTGAGAGTGTTTGATGTAATTTTAATTTTTAAAAATTTATTGAGACTCATTTTGTGCCCTATCATATGGTCTGTCTTGGAGAGCGTTCCATGTGCTGTTGAATAGAATGTGTCTTCTGTGGTTGTTGGATGGAATGTTCTGAATATATCTGTTAAGTCCACTTGTTCCAAGGTGTAGTTTAAATCCATTGGTTCTTTGCTGACTTTTTGTCTTGATAGTCTGTCTAATGCTGTCAGTGGACTATTGAAGTCCCCCACTATTATTGTGTTGCTGTCTACCTAATTTCTATGTCTAGTAGTAATTGTTGTGTAAACGTGGGAGCTCTAGTGTTAGGTGCATATATGTTTAAGATTGTGATATTTTCCTGTTGGACAAGGCCTTTTACCATTATCTCTTTGTCCCTTTTTGTCTCCTTTTAACTGCTGTTGCTTTAAAGTTTGTTTTGTCTGACATAAGAATAGCTACTCCTGATCACTTTTAGTGTCCATTTGGATGAAATGCCATTTTCCACTCTTTTACCTTAGGTGAATGTGTGTCCTCATGTATTAGTTGAGTCTCTTGAAGGCAGCAGACAGTTGCTTGGTGAATTCTTATCCATTCTGTAGTCCTGTATCTTTTAGATGAAACATTTAAGCAATTTACATTCAATGTTAGTATTGAGATATGAGGTACCACTCCATTCATCATACTATTTGTTACCTGTGTACCTTGGTTTTTTGTTTTGTTTTTTAAATTTTATTTTTGTTTTATAGGTCCTGTGAGATTTATGCTTTAAAGAGGTTCTGTTTTGTTACATTTCCAGGATTCTTTTCAAGATTTAGAGTTTCTTTTAGCAGTTCTTGTAGTGGTGGTGAATTCTCTCAGCATTTGTTTTTCTGAAAAAGACTGTATCTTTCCTTCATATATGATGCTTAATTTCTCTGGATACAGAATTCTTGGCTGCTAATTATTTTGTTGGAGGAGGCTGAAGATAGGGCTCCAATCCCTTCTAGCTTGTTGGGTTTCTGCTGAGAAATCTGTTAATATAATGAGTTTCCTTTATAGGTTAGCTGGTGCTTTTGTCTCAAAGCGATTAAGATTTTTTCCTCATCTTAACTTTAGTTAACCTGATGACAGTGTGCCTAGGCGATGACCTTTTTGCAATGAATTTCCCAGGTGTTTTTTTGTGCTTCTTGTATTTGGATGTCTAGGTCTCTAGCAAGGCCAGGGAAGTTTTACTTGATTATTCCCATAATTGTTTTCCAAACTTTTAGATTTCTCTTCTTCCTCAGGAATGCCAATTATTCTTAGGTTTGGTTGTTTAACATAATCCCAGACTTCTTGGAGCCTTTGTTCACATTTTCTTATTCTTTTATCTTTGTTTTTGTTGGACTGGGTTAATTTGAAGACCTTGCATTTGACCTCTGAATTTCTTTCTTATTCTTGTTCAGTTCTATTGCTGAGATTTTCCAGGGCATTTCACATTTCCATAAGTGTGTCCAATGTTTCCTGTAGTTTCGATTGTTTTTTATTTATGCTATCTATTTCATTGTATATTTCTTCCTTCCCTTTTTGTATTCTTTTTTGGATTTCCTTGCATTGGGCTTCACCTTTCTCTGGTGCCTCCCTGATTAGCTTAACAACTAATCTCCTGAATTATTTTTCAGGTAAATCAGGGATTTCTTCTTGGTTTGGACTCATTGCTGGTGAACTAGTGTAATTTTTGGGGGGCTGTTAAAAAGTCTTATTTTGTCATATTACCAGAGTTGATTTTCTAGCTCCTTCTCATTTGGGTATGCTCTGTCAGAGTGACGTTATAGGGCTGAAGGCTGTTGTTCAGATTCTTTTGTCCCACTGGGTGTTCCTTTCATGTAGTGCCTTCCCCTTTTCCTATGAATGTGACTTCCTGAGAGCCAAGATGTAGTGATTATTATTTCTCTTCTGGATCTAGCCACGCAGCAAGTCTACCAGGCTCTGAGCTGGTACTAGTGGTTGTCTGCACAGAGTCCTGTAATGTGAATGGTCTATGGGTCTCTCAGCAGTGGATACCAGCACCTGTTCTGGTGCAGGTGGTGGTGGGTGTAGTGGACTCCGTGAGAGTTCTTAACTGTGGTAATTTAATGCTCTATTTTTAATGCTGGTTGGCCTCCTGCTGGGAGGTGGTGCTTTCTGGAGAGCATCAGCTGTCATACTATGGCGAGGAACAGGCAGAGGGTGGAGCTTTAATACTTCCAAGAGTATATGCCCTTTGTGTTCAGTTACCAGGGTGGGTATGGAAGGACCATCTAGTGGGGTCAGGGCTAGGAGTGTCTAAGCTCAGACTTTCCTTGGGTGAGCCTTGCTGTGGCTGCTGTGGGAGATGGGGGTGAGGTTCCCAGGTCAATGCATTTATGTTCCTACAGGGATTATGGCTATCTCTGTTGAGTCATGCTGTTTGTCAGGGAGGTGGGGGAAAGCTGGCAGTTACAGGCCTCACCCAGCTCCCACACAATCTGAAGGGCTGGTCTTACTCCCACTGTGCCTCCCCTATCAGCACCAAGTCTGTTTCCAGGCAGTGGGCAAGCAGGGCTGAGAACTTGCCCCAGGAAACCTGCCTCCCAGCTGCAACAGAAAGTAGGGCTTTAGTTCTTCCCCTGCCTGAAAAATCTGCACCCGAGATTCATGCCCTACCCCAAGTTGTGGCTAGGAGGCTTCTCAGCGGTTCAAATTGTTACAAAGTTCATCTGGAGATTTCCTTTTCCCTGTGGTGCTTTCCTCACACTTCTGGCTACCCTCCCAAAGGTTCCCTATAATTCCAGACAGCAATGACCTGCCTGGGGACCCAGTGAGCTGACAGGGCCTTTCCTGCTGCTGCTTCTACCCCTGTATTTTGCTTGGCTCTCTAAATGGACTCAGCTCCAGGTAAGGTCAGAATCTTCTCCTGTAAACTAGACCTTTAGTTTCCCCAGTGGGGGTGTGTGTTTGGGGGAGGACAACCTCCCTTTTCCCACTTTCACAGTTTGGGCACTCATAATATTTGGTGTGTCTCCCAGATTGTGCAGGGGCAATCTGCATCCTTCAGAGGGTCTTTGGGTCCTCTCATGTTTCCTTATTTATTCCTGCATTTGTTCTGGATCTAAAATTCACGATGCAAGCCTCCACACGCTTCTCTGTCCATCTGAGTTGGAGCTGCAATCTATTCTGCCTCCGATCTGCCACATCCAATACCTTTTTTTCCCTCAGGTAGTTCTTTAAAGCAGTGTGAGAATGGATTAATACAGTAGGGGTCCAGTTTCAGTCTTCTACATATCCCAACACCAGCACCATTTATTGCATAGAAAATACTTTTCCTATTTCTTATCCTTGTTGGCTTTGTTGAAGATCAGATGGCTGTAGGTGTACAGCTTTATTTCTGGGTTCTATATTCTGTGGCATTTATTTATGTGTGTGTTTTGTACTAGCACCATGCTGTTTTTAGTTACTGTAGCCTTACTAGTTTTAAGTCAGGTAATGTGATGCCTGTGGCTTTGTTCTTTTTCATTGGGATTGCTTTGGCTATTTGGACTTTTTTGGTTCCATATGAATTTTAGAACAGTTTTTTCTAGTTCCATGAAAAATGAATTGGTAGTTTGATAGAAATAGCGGTGAATCTGTAGATTTCTTTGGAGATTGTGGACATTTTAACATTATTGATTATTCCAGTCCATGAGCATGGAATGTTTTTTCCATTTATTTGTGTAATCTATGATTTCTCTTAGCAATGTTTTGTACTTCTCCTTGAAGAGGTCTTTCACCTTCTTGGTTAGATTTATTCTTAGGTATTTTATTTTAGTTTTTGTGGCTACTATGAATGGGATGGCATT
>NW_012102710.1:2005737-2010310 GCF_000951045.1 Mandrillus leucophaeus
GTCTCGATCTCCTGACCTCGTGATCCACCCGCCTCGGCCTCCCAAAGTGCTGGGATTACAGGCTTGAGCCACCGCGCCCGGCCGGCATTCTTGATTTGGCTCTGAGTTTGAATGTTATTGGTGCAACAAAATGCTCCTGATTTTTGTATATTGATTTTGTATCTTAAAATGTTACTAAAGTTGTTTATCAGTTCCCCAGTCTTTTGGCAGAATCTTTAGGGTTTTTTAGGTCTCTAAAATTCTTATCATCTGTGTAGAGTGATAGTTTGACTTCTTTTCTTATTTGGATGCCTTTTATTTCTCTCTCTTGCCTGATTGCTCTGGCTAGCACTTCTAGTATTATGTTGAATAGGAGTGGTAAGACTGGACATTCTTGTTTCAGTTCTCAAGGGAAATGCTTCCAGTTTTCACCCACTTAGTATGATGTTGCCTGTGGGTTTATCATAGATGGCTCTCATTATTTTCAGGTATGCTCTTTCAGTGCCTAAGTTTTTGAGGGTTTTTATCATGAAGGGATGTTAGAATTTAATGCAAGCTTTTTCACATTTATTGAGATGACCATATGGTTTTTGTTTTTAATTCTGTTTATGCGGTGAATGACATTTATTAATTTGCGTATGTTGAACCAACCTTACATCCCAGGACTTAAGCCTAGGTGATCATGATCAATTAACTTTTGGATGTACTGTTAGACTTGATTTCCTAGTATTTTGTTGAGAATTTTTGCGTCTATATCTCTCAGGGATATTGGCCTGTAGTTTTCTCTTTTCGTCATGTCTTCACCAGATTTTGGTATCAAGATAATTGCAACTTCATAGAATAAGTTGGGAATGAGTCCTCCTCTTTGATTGATTTTTTGGAATAGTTTTAGTAGAATTGGTACCAGCTCTTCTTTGTATGTCTGGTAGAATTCAGCTGTGAATCCATCCAGTCTATGGGTTTTTTTGGTTGGTAGAATTTTGTTGCTGATTCAATTTCAGAACTCAATATTAGTCTGTTCATGGTTTCAATTTCTTCCTGATTCAATCTGGGGGGACTGTGTTTCCAGTAAATTATTAATTTCTTGTAGAATTTGTAGTTTGTGTGCATAGAGGTATTGATCTTTTGTATTTCTGTGGAATATGTTATGTCACCTTTGTCATTTCTAATTGTGGATATTTTCTTCTTCTCTCTTTTTCTCTTGTTAATGTAACTAATGGTCTATTGATCTTGTTTATCCTTTCAAAAAATACCTTTTGATTTCATGGAATCTTTGTAAAAATTCTGGGGTATAAATTTTGTTCAGTTCTGATCTGATTTTAGTTATTTTCTTCTACTAGCTTTGGGGTTAGTTTGTTCTTGTTTTACTAGTTCCTCTAGGTTTGCTCTTAGATTATTTGAGATCTTTCTAACTTTTTGAGGTAGGTGCTTAGCACTATAAACATTTTTCTTAACACTGCTTTTGCTGCAACCCAAAGATTTTGGTATGCTGTGGTTCTGTTTTCATTTATTTCACATAATTGTTTGATTTCTGACTTAATTTCATTCTTTACCCAAAAGTTATCCAGGAGCAAGTTGTTTAATTTCTATGTAATTATGTGGTTTAGAGAGATCTTCTTGTTATTGATTTTTATTTTTATTCTACTGTGATCTGAGAGTATGGTTGGTATTGTTTTGATTTTTTTTTTAATGTATAGAGACTTGCCTTATAGTGAGCATCTGGTCAATCTTGAAGTATGTTCTGTGTGCAAATGAGAAGAATATATATTCTGTGGTTGATGGATGGAGTATTCCATAGATGCCCATTAGGTCCAAAAGGTGAAGTATCAAATTTAAGTCCAGAATTTCTTTTTAAATTTTCTGCCTCAATGATCTGTCTAATGTTGTAAGTGGGATGTTGAATAGGGCTTCCTCCACTATTATAATGTGGTTAAGTCTTTTCGTATTTCTAGAAGTAGTTGTTTTATGAATTTGGGTGCTCCAGTGTTGGGTGTGTATATATTTAGGATAGTTAAGTCTTCTTGTTGAAGTGAGCCCTTTATCATTGTGTAAAGGCCTTCTTTGTCCTTTTTTGCTGTTGTTGGTTTAAAGTCTATTTTTTTTTTTTTTTCTGATATAAGAATAGTGACCTCTGCCTTTTTGTTTTCCATTTTCATAATAGATCTTTATCCAACTGTTTATTTTGAGTCTGTGGGTGTCATTACATGTGAGATGGGTCTCTTGAAGTCAGAAGATGAAGAGATCTTGGTTTTTAAAAAAATACAAATTGGCATTCTGTGACTTTTAATTTGGATTGTTAGACTTATTATCGTTCAAGGTTAATATTGATATGTGATGTTTTGAGGCTATCATGAAGTTACTGGCTTGTTGCTTTGTAGTTTGTATTGTGTGGTTGTTTTATAGGGTCTGTTGACTATGTACTTGGTGTTTTTTTATGTACTTAGGCGTATTTTGTGGTAGCTGATATTGTTCTTTGTTTCCATGTTTAGAATGCTCTTAAGGATCTCTTGTAAGGCTGGTCTAGTGGTATTGAATTCCCTTAGCACTTGCTTATGAAACTTAGGGAGAAATATGAAATTGTCAGTTGAAATTTATTTTTTTGAAAAATGCTAAATGTAGACCCCTAATCTCTTCTGGCTTATAAGGTTTCTGCTGTTAGCCTGATGGGATTCCCTTTGCACATGATCTGACCTTTTTCTCTAGGCCTTTCTCTTTAAGAATTTTTTCTCTTGCATTGACCTTGGACAATCTGGTATCTCTATGCCCTCGTGTTCATTTTGTATAGATTCTCATAGATATTTTCTGGATTTCTTGTATCTAGATGCCTACCTGTCTTGTAAGATTAGGAAAATTTTCTTCACCTGTTCTCCTCAATATCTTTTCCAGATCATCTGCTTTTTATCCTTCTGTCAGAAATACTAATGACTCATAGGTTTGGCTACTTTACATAATACCATATTTCTTGAAGACTTTGTTAATTTTTAAAAATTTTGTTTTATTTTTTTCTGATAGGGTTTGTTGGAAAGACCAGTCTTCAAACTCTGAAATTCTCTCTTTTAGTTGATCAGGTCTACTGATAAAGCTTTCAATTGTATTTTGAAATTCCTTAAGTGAGTTTCAATTCCAGAAGCTCTGGTTGATTTCTTTTAAAGATGTCTCTGTTTCTTCATTTTCTCGATTGCTTTAGAAGTTTCTTTGTGTCAATTTTCAACCTTGGCTTGGATCTTGTTGAGCTTCCTTGCAATCCATGTTTTGAATTATTTATCTGTAAATCCTGAGTCCTGTTTTCATTAGGAGCCGTTGCTGACGAGCTAGTGTAATACTTTGGTGGGGTAATTATATTCAGAATTTTCATGGCCACCAGAATTTTTGTACTGGTTCCTTCCCATCTGGAGATGCTGGCAGTTTTAATTGTTGTGATTTTTTTGTGGGTAGGATATTTTATTTTCCCTGTTTTTCCTATAATGTATTTTTCCCCCTTCCTTGCACTCACTCCTTAGAGGGTGCAATTGTAGAGAATGCTGGGTAGGATCTTTTGGCTTTGCTCCTATGGCCCTATGCAATTCTTTTTGCAGGTTTTGTATTGGGCTGTGCAGTATGACATACAAACTAGTAGAGGGTGCTTATAGGTAAGAGCTGGCTGTGGCCAACATGGCTGGGTATATATTTGATCCTTGTTTACTGGCAGAAGCTCCCTGTTGCTTCAGTCAATGGACTGATTTGTAAAATGCACAGTGGTCTGAGCTGCTTGCTCAGCCCCAAGGGGATAGTGACCATTGTTGAGCAGGGCCAGACTGAGCAGGTACTCCTATGGGTCCTCTGATTGCAGGTATAAGCACTAGTGCTGAGGGAGAATCTGGTGGGTGGCCACCAAATGTCCAGAGGTGTGCCTAGTGGAAACCTTCTTGGCCCCAAGTTCTCCACATGGGGACAGGGGGCAGTCTAAACTCCTAATCCAGGAAAATGGGTCCTCTCAATGCCTGGAGATCTGCCTGGGCTTGGAGTGAAGGAGGGCTCCCATATACTAAGATCTCTACACAAAAGTGGTGGGGCAACTCAAGTGGCTGAGTTGCCAGGTGAGAAGGTGCTTTGAATGCCTGGAGATCTGCCTGGGCAGGGAGCAAAGAAGACCCTGCTGCACTGTGATCTATGTCCATTAAGGGTGGGGCAGCTCAGGCTGCTGATTCAGGTGAGCTGGTGCCCTGAATGTGTGGAGCTCTGCCTGGGTGTGGAGCAGGGAGGGCTTTGCTATACCGCAGTCTATGTCTAGGTAAAGTGGAGTGGCTCAGGCTGCTGATCCAAGAAGCTGTTGCTCCGAATGCCTGGAGATCTACTTGGGTTTGGAGCAGGGAAAGTCTCTCTCTACTAGAATTTCTGCATGGGAAGGGTTGGACAGGTCAACCTCCTGATCCAGGTGAGTGGGTGGTCTGAATGCCTGGATATTTCCCTGGGCATAGAGTAGGGAGGGTCCTGCTACATCACAATCTATGTCTATGAAGGGTAGGGCACCTCCGGCTGCTGGTTTAGGTGAGTGGGTGTTCTAAATGCCTGGATTTCAGCATGGGAGTAAAGCAAAACATGTGAAATGCTTAGA
>NW_012102710.1:2010360-2015883 GCF_000951045.1 Mandrillus leucophaeus
GCCGTTGCTGACGAGCTAGTGTAATACTTTGGTGGGGTAATTATATTCAGAATTTTCATGGCCACCAGAATTTTTGTACTGGTTCCTTCCCATCTGGAGATGCTGGCAGTTTTAATTTTTGTGATTTTTTTTGTGGGTAGGATATTTTATTTTCCCTGTTTTTCCTATAATGTATTTTTCCCCCTTCCTTGCACTCACTCCTTAGAGGGTGCAATTGTAGAGAATGCTGGGTAGGATCTTTTGGCTTTGCTCCTATGGCCCTATGCAATTCTTTTTGCAGGTTTTGTATTGGGCTGTGCAGTATGACATACAAACCAGTAGAGGGTGCTTATAGGTAAGAGCTGGCTGTGGCCAACATGGCTGGGTATATATTTGATCCTTGTTTACTGGCAGAAGCTCCCTGTTGCTTCAGTCAATGGACTGATTTGTAAAATGCACAGTGGTCTGAGCTGCTTGCTCAGCCCCAAGGGGATAGTGACCATTGTTGAGCAGGGCCAGACTGAGCAGGTACTCCTATGGGTCCTCTGATTGCAGGTATAAGCACTAGTGCTGAGGGAGAATCTGGTGGGTGGCCACCAAATGTCCAGAGGTGTGCCTAGTGGAAACCTTCTTGGCCCCAAGTTCTCCACATGGGGACAGGGGGCAGTCTAAACTCCTAATCCAGGAAAATGGGTCCTCTCAATGCCTGGAGATCTGCCTGGGCTTGGAGTGAAGGAGGGCTCCCATATACTAAGATCTCTACACAAAAGTGGTGGGGCAACTCAAGTGGCTGAGTTGCCAGGTGAGAAGGTGCTTTGAATGCCTGGAGATCTGCCTGGGCAGGGAGCAAAGAAGACCCTGCTGCACTGTGATCTATGTCCATTAAGGGTGGGGCAGCTCAGGCTGCTGATTCAGGTGAGCTGGTGCCCTGAATGTGTGGAGCTCTGCCTGGGTGTGGAGCAGGGAGGGCTTTGCTATACCGCAGTCTGTGTCTAGGTAAAGTGGAGTGGCTCAGGCTGCTGATCCAAGAAGCTGTTGCTCCGAATGCCTGGAGATCTACTTGGGTTTGGAGCAGGGAAAGTCTCTCTCTACTAGAATTTCTGCATGGGAAGGGTTGGACAGGTCAACCTCCTGATCCAGGTGAGTGGGTGGTCTGAATGCCTGGATATTTCCCTGGGCATAGAGTAGGGAGGGTCCTGCTACATCACAATCTATGTCTATGAAGGGTAGGGCACCTCCGGCTGCTGGTTTAGGTGAGTGGGTGTTCTAAATGCCTGGATTTCAGCATGGGAGTAAAGCAAAACATGTGAAATGCTTAGAACAGTGCCTAGCACATGATAAACATTATATATTAGATATGTATTAGATAATATATATCAGAATATATTAGATAATATATATTAGAATATATTAGATAATATACATTAGATAATATTATATATTAGATAATATTATTCACTCCTGAAATTGCTGTTTACTATGTGCCAGGGAGATGAGTGGTGGGGGCAGCATCAGGGTATATTATTGGGTCTGTAACTTGCAGCCCTCTCTTTTCTAGCAGAGTTTTGAAACAATTGAGAAATAGGCAAGATAATTAGCAAATAGAGAAGAAAATGTTAGATTTATTATTGATAGAGTCTATGTAGACATACATCTTATAGACTGAGTTTGAGAAATGGGCTTGCTAACTCCAGCTCCCTGTCTAGGTCTTGAATTAGCGCACCCTGCAAAGTTGGATGCTAGGTCACTTCTCTCACTGGTACAGGTGTGGAAGGGAAGAGAGAAGAGATTCCCAGGGTTTGGGGTCCTTGTAAATTAGCTCCACTCTGTGAACCAATGACTACTGCCATTAACTAGGCAAATGACTAAACCTCAGTGAAGAGTAAAAGGTGAAGCATGAGAAAAGGTCTTTTATCTACTAAATAAAGTGGGGATAGCCTGTTCAATGATGCGAAATCAAGCATAGGAAGTCTTGTATGTCTTCAGAATACACTGAGTCATGCCAAAAGATGTCTTCATGCTATGAATAATTTTTGTGACCATGGTCGCAAGTATTCTTTACGATCACATAAACCAAGTAAGAAGAAAGGGAACTGAGTGATCACAACTTCCCAGGTGATGATCCAGCACTTTATGTGCATCTCTCAGATGGCCTCCGCTGCTCATGGTGGAGAAAGTAGGGATTGGGAATATTCCACATATATCTATGGGCCCAAGAGGAGAGAGTAGGATGCTCAGGGAAAAATAAGACCCACATGTGAGTCTGCATTTATATACATGTTCTTTCCAAGATAACTCTCATAATTCACACTTGTTTGGTGATTTCTTATTTTTTACTTTATTAATCATGTTTTATTGTGGTAAGAATGCTTCCCACATGATCTACCCTCCTAAACATTTTTTAAAAATTCAAGTGTACAATATTGAAGATGCAGGATTGCTGACTATAGGTACAACAATCTTTAGATCCCTAGAATTTATTCAACTTGCTTGACTGAAACTTTGGACCCATTGACTAGTAACTCCCCTTTGCTCCCTCCCCACAGGCCTGGGCAACCACCAACCACCATTACCCTCTTTGATTCTGTGAAATTGACTATTTTAGGTATTTTAGATATCTCATGTAGGGGAAATCATGTGGTATTTGTCTTTCTGAAACTGGCCTATTTTGCTTTTAGTGAAACATTTTTAAGATTCATCCATGTTGTCACATATGGCATAATTTCCTTCTTTTTAAAGGCTAAATAATATTCTATTCTATGTATATGCCAAATTTTCTTTATCCATTCACCTGTCAATGAACATTTAGGCTGTTTTCACATCTAGGCTGTTATAAATAGTGCTGCAACAAATGGGAATGCTAATGTCTGTTAGAGACCCTGATTTCACTTTTTTTGGATGAATACCCAGAAGTGGAATTTATGGATCATATGGTAGTTCTGTTTTTAATTTTTTGAGGAACCTCCATACTATTTTCCATTGTGGCTACACCATTTTTTTTATTCTCACTAACAGTGTGCAAGGGTATCAATTTTTCCATATTATCAGCACTTGTCTTTTGTTTTTTGATAATGGCCTTTTAGATACATTCAATCCTTTGTTCCTTAGGACAACCCTGAGAGGTGACCTCTTAGGGTGAGATAAGAGGAGACTTTCAGGGGCATCTGAGAGTATTGAACACTGCTTTCTGCTCCCAAATTCCCTTACAGACCTGCTGGACTATTTTCAGCCTAAGTGTCAGTAGGTAGGTGTAGGGCACAGAGCTTGGGCACTGGGCTATAACTGCAAGCAAAAACAGACATAATCCTTCACTTTGGGGAACTTTGTGGGAGAGAGGTGATGAGAAGTAGCCATCATGATTAATGTAAAAGGGGAACTCTGACAGGTCTATGAGGGCCAGGGTACATGTCTAGTAGACTGTATAATGGGGTAAGTGTTGAGAAGAATATTCTGGACAGAGGGAATAATGCATGCCAGAGTCGGAGGGCACACTTGAGAAAACTAGCATGGCTGATGTGCAGAGCAAAGAAAGGCGGCAAATGTGTGGCCATCCCTATTTACAGATGGAAATACAACCTCAGAACAACACGTGGCTTGCAATATCACCACCAGGGAGTAAAGGAGCAGCACCTAGAAGTGTGTAATTAACTGCAACACTACCACACCAACCTCTCCCTCCATGCTAAACTTGTGGAGGGAGGAAAAAAAAAAAAGCCTAGCAGAGGTGTGGTTGGTTAGCTTTGAGTTTCGGGGGAAGGAAGCTCGTGGGTAGATTAATTGTTTCCCAATATCACAGAGCACCAGAATGTGTGCAGCAGAAGCTAAGCATAGTGGCCAAGCAGTTGCAAATCCCCTCACGGGCCTGCTGGACCCTACCTATTATCTACACCTCCCCCTTCCCCCACAACAACTCATGCACAGCAGGGCCTTTGAACTCCATGGCACTTATATTTCTGTTTGACATTTTTGTTTTTAACTTTTTCAATTCATGTCTCAGATGAGTTCTCAGAACTTTTCAAGAAATGTGAGGAAACTTTATGTACTAGAATAAACAGGCTGACAACTGTGAAAAGATAGGCATATATACACGCATGCATACACACACGTCCATTTATCACTACCATGTCCTGTGACCTGGAGGGATCCTCTGCTTGTTGTTTTCCCAATCCCACCAAACCAGTGGGAGAAAAAGGTCAATAAAACTCGAGACCCTTTCCCCTTCTCTTCAACCATGCACGCAGACAGACATCTCTGCAAGTGTTTTTCAGGGGCTGCACATCCCTTAAACCTGAGCCTGGGTACCTCCACCATTCTCTTTGTTCTTTTTGACTCTCTTCTCCTCATCCCTCGTTTTTTCTTTGACTGTCAGCCTTAGGGCCTTCAAAAAGCACAGGGGCTGTGGAAAGAGCAGTGGTGTGGAGATCAGAAACCTGCCTGCCTGGATTACTTCTACTACTTACTAGCTCTGTGCCCTTGGGCAAGTCACCTATTCTTTCTGAGCATTTGTTTGCTCTTGGGGTTATCACCTACTGTTTAATTTTTGGTAAGGATTTAAATGAGTTCAACACTGCAGTGCCTGATGAGTGGATGAGAGTTGTAGTGATTCATGGGTGTTTCTGAGTCTCGCATCACTGTGTATAAATTGAAGGCATTCGTCCAGCTGATCTCTGATATTTTCCAGGTCACAGGGTCTATGATTCTTGGGTGTTCTCTATCTCTTGGGATCTCCATTGACTTATTCCCCTTCTAACCACATCTCTGCTCCTTACAGGCTTAATTCAGGGCATTGTGAGGAGCAACTCCATGTATAGACTTGTTTGATGATAATGGTGCTTTCTCAGCAGCAAGACTAGAGACTCATGGTGAGGAAGGATCGTTGGTTCTGAAACCAAGTGCTAATGCCACGAGGGAGACCAAGTCTGTCTGAGTCACAAATCTGGGGAGAGAGGTGAGCTCTCAGGGTGAGATAAGAGGAGACTTTCAGGGGCATCTGAGAGTATTGAACATTGCTTTCTGCTCCCAAATTCCCTTACAGACCTGCTGGACTATTTTCAGCCTAGGTGTCAAGTTTCATTACCATCATTGAGGACTCCTTTGGGTTTCCTTTATGACTGTGCAAAGAAATGAGCATCTCTCAGAAAGGCAGACACCGATGGGAAGTGAGTCAGCCTCAGAGCCAGGGGAATCAGAGCTCCTTCCAATCCCTCTCAGCCACTGACCTGCTATGTGGGTTTTGGCAGGTGACTCAACCTTTGTAATCATCCTTTTCCTAACTTACATATTAGAGAATCATATTAGATATTTCCTAGGGTCTATTTGAAGGTTGCATAATATATTGGCACCAATATGTGTTCAGAAGAACCATGAAAGATAGAAATTTAGGTGTAGGTTTTGTATAACATGATATAACTTTGGCTGCATCCAAATTTAACACTTAGCCAACAAGAGAAAGCAGCATGGTGTGATGATTATATGGATGGCTGTTGACTGCTTCAAGTCCCATTTCTACCCTTCTAGCTGTCACCTTGGAACAGATTCTGTGAC
>NW_012102710.1:2016743-2047500 GCF_000951045.1 Mandrillus leucophaeus
ATGTCCAATGCCTGGGTCTTAAATGGCCTTCACAGTTGGGCAAACAAGGGGAAATCAGTGTGGCTCTATCCTGAGACCAGCAGGGCTGTGCAGGTGGCTTCATGCACATGCCTTAGGCCCAGTGGAGCCCTCAGTTCTGATGTGGATATCCTGCTGTGTAGCATGTTGTCTTTGGAATGAGCAAAATCTCTTGCAGTTCTTCAGATGTTTGAAAACACCAAGTACATTTGGCAAAGTGTTCGCCCTTAAATTTTAAAATCATGTTTTATTTAAGGGAAATGACTTTCATAAATTTCTGACCCATTTAAGCTTTATATCATTGTAATATTCTTTAGGAGCCAATTCGTATCCAATAAGGTTTTTCACCTTGTTTAATGACTTTTTAAAATTCTCTTTTCTTGCAATCAAAACTGTATAAGCCAATTTGAATGCTGGAGAGTTCAAGTTCAGTTCAGAGTGCTCAAATCATGAATTCTGAGAGAACTTTAAGTTGCTGAAATGAGTCTGCTCATTTATATTCGACTCTGGGTCCCCAGTGATTAGCCCTGGGTGGACTCAGCATGGACGCCATCTGAAGGATGAAAGACTGGACTTTTCACTGAACATTTAAAAAACAATTTAGCCAAATCTTGCCTTATGTATATCTAACTTTTCCCAAGCAGAGAAACTGAGCTTATGTTTCCAATTCTGAGAAACTGAGAAGGAAGAAGTACAAACCAACTAGTCTTTATCATGCTGCACTTCAACTTGATCTTGTTTTATATACATAACACAGTCCTAGGTGGTAGATGTTATTTCCATGTTAACAATGAGGAAACTCAGGCCTAAGAGGGTAAGTTGATTAAGGCCACACAGCAAGGAAGTAGAAGAGAAGGTCATCAGGACCTCTGAAATCAAGTTTTGTGACCTCTGAAAGTTCTCTTCCTATATGCTCCTTGCTTCATAAACTACTAAACTATGGTGAGGGCTGCCACTGGTACTGGATTGTGTTGGGTACTGGATATCAGCACATTACCTTATTTAATTTTTGCTGTAATCAGGAATTGAAGCCTGTGAAACATAAATAACCTGTCCCAAGTCATAGAACAGAGCCAAGCAGACTTGGGATTTAATACTGGCTTTGCCATTATTTAAGTTTCCAGAGGTCACAGTAGTACATTACCATATATTTGATGGTTTAAAA
Source organism: Mandrillus leucophaeus (assembly GCF_000951045.1). Lineage (NCBI taxonomy): Eukaryota > Metazoa > Chordata > Mammalia > Primates > Cercopithecidae > Mandrillus > Mandrillus leucophaeus. The sequence continues at coordinate 2,017,927 of NW_012102710.1, forward strand.
TGATAGAAATGTATTGTATCACAGGTGTTGAGCTCAAAAATCTGAAATCAAAGTGCCTGCAGGACTAGAGCACTCAGGGAGAATCTGTTTACTGCCTCTTCTTGCTTCCAGCATCTGTAGGCAATCCTTGGCTTGTGGGCACTTCTTTCTCTGCTCCATCTTAACATCACTTTCTCCTCTGTGGTCCTCTTACATGAACACTTATTATTTTATTCTGGTCACATGCAGATTGTTCAAGGGATCTCCTCATCTCAAGATCTCTAACAATCACACTTGCAAAGACTTTTTATCCTAATGAGGTCAAATTCACAGGTGCTGAAGATTGGGTCATGATCATATCTTTTTGTAGGAGCCACTTGTTGGTTGGTGACTATGCAACTTAAGCCTCTCTGCTGTCTCACTTCTTCCACAGAGTGATAATGCTGGCAGTTCTCATCCCACAGTATTTCTGTGAGAGATGAAGAGCAAAGATGAGTCCTTGGAGTTATTGCAGCACTCAGAATCCATTCACTGCATGGACTGTTCATTGCATATCACACACAAGGTCACATCAACAGACTCTTACATCGCCACAGGCTGATAAAAGATGACATATTAAGCCAATCAGGTGAACCAACACTTTACCTATAAAAATTTGCTCCTCGGCTTTGACCTAGATAGTGGTCTTGTCCTGTGTTCTTTCCCCAAGCCCCTTTATCAGGTGGTTTTAGGGGACCTGCTCTTAAAATATAGCAAGTGTTTTCCCTTAGGAACATTTTGCTGCCTGGAATTTGAGAGTCAAGAACCTCAGTATCCTGATAACCTGGTGACTTGAAAGATGACAAAGGCTTTTCAGAACTGGCCTGGGGCTAATTTACAAATAAATTACGATTCCTGACTTACATCACAACTTGCAAACCTGCAATACAGTGTCACTTCTGTGGAGAAGTATGTGGATGCCCACCAAAGAGCCAGGAAAATTCTGAACAAACTTGAAAACAAAACCTACTTCTAAATCCGGTGAATCTTTATATTGATGAGTTAAGTGTGAGTTCTGGGTTTACAGCAGCACAAATTGCCCCAACTTCTTCTCTGTCCTTCTCCTTCTCTCGTTTCTTCCTTCCCTTGCTTCCTGTTTTCTGTATCTTGCATCAAATCCCTGCAACACTCCATCACATGCCAGGACCTGCATTAGCTCAGGTACATGATATGGGCTCATATTCCAGAGGAGAGTAAGGGGCATGGACAAATAGATCACCCTGATGTTTCTTAATGGAGGATACAGAGAGTTCTGGGGCCACGTGCTCTCTTACAAAATTGGCCATGATGGGGAGACAGGGAGGAGAGGTAGGGGAAGGAGACTGGGTCACAGAGGTGTTTGAGTTTTGCCTTGAAGGGGCAAGACGTACAGGCCTGGTAGAGGAAACAGTGCATACAAAGGCTTAAAGGCAAAACGGCAAGTGTGTTTCAGAGAACAACAGGTGTTTTTTAATGTGATCTGAGTATAGGAACATAGCAGGGCCCAAGGCTTAGAGGAAGAACCAAGCACACCACACTGAAATCAAAGGCCATCATCAAAGGCTCTGAAGCTAAAGACTGGCAAGGCCAAATCAAGTTTATTGAAAGATTTATCTGGCCTTTACAGGAGAATGGATCTGAGGGGAATTGACCTACAATAAAGGAGACTAGTTATGATATTTTTTTGACTAGTTTATCGTTCCCTGTAGCTCAGGCATTGTTCTAAGCACTTTAAATGCAGTTTCACTAGCTTAGCCCTCACGACAATCTTAGGAGAAATGTCTTCTCTCATTTGACAAAGAGAGAATAAATAACTTGCCCATGGTCACCCAGCTAATAAATGCCAGAGCTAGGATTTGAACTGGGGTTGCTGGCTGTAGAAAATGAAGATCCAGATTAGGTCCATGACCATGGGAGGTGGAAGATCTAGACCTTGGGGCCTGAATGTCAGGAAGGGGTGAGGGAGGCAACCGAGTTCCTCAGTCCCATTCATGTTGAGGCCTGGTTATGTGATCTGCTCTTCCCTCACCCATCCTCACTTCTACATTCTGTCCTCCAAGAGCTTCTGCACATCAGTGTTCCCAGGCCTGACTTCTTTCAGCAGGATCCTGAAACCAGGGTAGAGTTAGTCCAGAAGATTTTGTAGTGGTTTGATATCCAGGCTCTGGAGTCAGGTTGCTGGATTTGCATCTCTGCTTTCTACTTTTTAGTTCCTTGCTCTTTAGGACATGGTTAGTGGATCAGCAATATCAACTTGTTACAAATTCAGAATCTCAGTCCTCACCTAGACTTTCATCTTCAGAGTCTGCCTCTTATCAGTTGATTCTAATTGTATTCATGTTTAAGAGGCACTGTTCTTCCTGTATAACTTGGAGCAAATTATGTAACCCCTCTCAATCTCCAGTTTCCTCATCTGAAAATAGGGGGGTTAACAACACCTTCTTCAAAGGGTGATTTGGAAGAATATTAAGTGTAGTTCAGAAGCATAGGACAAACATCAAAAATGTCACTTACTATTACTATTATATAGTTCTTATGATAAAGACCAATTTTTTGTGTGCCAATTTACAGCTTACAAAGTACAAATCCATTATCTTAGCTGGTCATGACAACATCTTGTAGAACAGATGAGGAATGAACTAAGGCTCTCAGAAATGGCACGACATACCCAGAGCTATATTTGAAGTCTATCACAAATGCTCCATTTTCAGAGGGAAATGGGGCACAGATACATACATTGCTTCCTTTATTCTCTTTGGGCAGAGATATTTTCATGGTGAAGAAGGAAAAGGAGGAGATAAGTTTACCAAATTCATGTTGTAAGTCAGCAAACTTTTGGAGATCTTCTATACAGACAGAACATAAGCCTGCCAGGTCTAGAGAACCAGAAATCTTTACTGCTACTTTGCTCCTTCAGACCCACTTCCACCCTTCTCTTTCCTCTTCTATGCCTCAGGAGAACAACCTGTATAGACCACATTAGTGGGTTTCTCTGTCTTCAAAATTCTGGATGAGTTTCTTGGACAGGGACCCTCAGCAGAAGGTAGTGGGTGAGAGGTGAATGACAATGGAGTATTTATTTCCCCAACTCCTTTTCTTTAGGTTGCTCAATGTTGGTGGCATCTGGAAGCCCTCCCCATACTATTACCCTCTCTGAGGTTTAGTACTTACTCTCAATCCTTGTCCTTTCAGGCCTAGCATTGGAGAGAACGCTCCATTTTGCAAGTCCTGGGTACTCTGCCAGAATTCCTTATACTTTATCCACATCCAGGCCTCACCTACCAAATCCTGCTATGACCCAATTAGAATGAACCATTTTTAGTCCATTTTCATATTTCTATGAAGAAATATCTGAGACTGGGTAATTGTTTTAAACAAGGAGGTTTAATGGACTCACAGTTCCACGTGGCTGGGGAGGCCTCACAATAATGGCAGAAGGTGAAGGAGCGGCAATGGCCTCCCCTGCATGGTGGCAGGCAACAGGGCATGTGCACGGGAACTGCCTTTTAACCATCAGATCTCATGAGACTTATTCACTATCATGAACAATACAGGAAAAACCTGCCCCCATTATTCAATTATCTCCCACCAGGTCCCTCCCACATCACGTGAGGATTATTATAATTCAAGGTGAGATTTGGGTGGGGACACAGAACCAAACCATATCAAACCATCTATTTCCTTCCATGACCCTGACTGATGGAGATGGGGGAGGAGACATCATTTTCCAGAAGAAACCTTAGGCTCAGTAAGGAGAGCGATGTATCTATTTTCTCATGATTGGTTAATGATAAAGTCAAGTCTAGAATCCAATCACAAGAGTCCCATTCACTATTTTCTTATATGGTGTTCTCTTTGCCTTACTTTTTCTTTTACTGTCTTCCAAGGCTCCATAATTATTTCTGTATCCCCAAGTTTGTATTCTGTTTCTCAAAGAGATTCTCCCAGATTGTAGAAGTCTCAGACTTCATGCAGCTAGGTGCCTTCCCTTTGTCTTGGGAGAGAAGTCTAGGCATGTAGACCTTTCATACATCTTGGCCATGCATCTTAGGCTTAAGCTAAGGGGGAAGGCTGGGTAGTGGAGAGCTGAGGATTCCTCAGGAGGTTCCAGCTCCAGAAAACCTAGACAGTCACTCTTATGAATCTATCCACTTGGCTTCTGGGACCAATCTGCCTGCTTTTCCCTATTACTTCTCCCTTTCCTATGTCCCACACAGCACTCCCTTCATTCCTGGCCACTGTGGATGGTGACACAGGTGCCCTTCTTACTATCATGTTACTAAGATAGCACAAAACTCTCTTGAAGTCTTTTGAGAATGTTACAGACGAGACTAGGAGTAAAGGAATAAGAACATAAAAATCTGGGAATCCTCAGAATATGGGACTATTTGAAATTAGCTGCTGCATAATCCTAGCCTTTACTGACTTGGATACGGAGCTAGACCTTCTCTTTCCTAGATCCTCTGTTGTATCCCTAATGAACACATCTTTTGTAACTCTCCTAGGAATGGGTTCTATAGTTGCCCATCAGAGTCACCATAACTTCTTTCATTTACCACTCTCGTCTCCTTTAGATAGGCTGCTGGGGCAAGACAATGGTGAACAAAGTGGCTAGAGTAGCCACCTTGTATCATTACCATAAGATGACCTTGAAAATGAAGGTCACCCAGAGTAGCCACATAATTGCAAGGATATCTGCCCATCATCAGTGATTCATGGGAGTTTATTCTTTTTCATTTCCTTAGTCTTCCCCAAACACCGTGTCCTGGCAAACTCTATGTCTCTGTACTGTGGGTTCTCCCTGTCCAGAGCACCTTCTTCCCCAGTCCCTGACTGACAAAGTGCCACTGCATTCATGAAACATTTAAAGCTTGACCCTTGCAGAAATACATCTCCTCCTCCTATGAGGACCCACTTACATAAAATAGTGTACTGAATGCCTTATATAAAATAACAAAATGTGCTAACATCTGTTTACAGTATTGTTCTGTTTATATATCACTTTTACATATACTGAAGCCCTTGATCCTGATTTTTAATAGGTATTATACCTATTTTATAGATGAGAATACTACAGGGGAGTGTTTTGTGATTTTTTTTTTTAAAGATCACTGGCAATATAATAATTATCCTTAGTCATAGCCTTGCTGTAAAACAGTGGAAGAAGGAGGTTCAAAGTTTTGGATGGGGCATGTCTGGAACTCTACTAATCCATTCATTAATGGCATTGTCTATGGCCTTGATCCCTATAGAAAAAATGGATTTATGACAATATAATTTAGTAGAAAGAATGAAATAAACTCACACAACCCTGGGCTCAAATCTGGGTTAACTAAGCAAGTGACAATGTCTCTGAGGCTATTTCTACTCTGTATTTTGAAGATTTTAATAACAATGGCCTACACTGCTAATTTTCCCTCAGTATCTATTTTCTTCTTTATTCTTAGAAAATCACTAGCCAGAATGAGGACTACATTTTCCAGGTACTCTTAAAGCCTTTGACTAAGTATTGGCCAGTGATATTCATGCTGAAGTGTTATAGGTTCTTACTTGGAAAATATTTTTAAATTAATTTTTTAAATTTTTTATAGGCTTAGTAGGTACAGGTACTATTTTGTTACATGGATGTACTGCATAGTGGTAAAGTCTGGGCTTTTGGTATAGCCATTATCTGAATGGTGCATATTGTACCTGTTAAGTAATTGCTTATCCCTCACCCTTCTCCCACCCTTCTGAGTCTCCAGTGTCTATTATTCCACACTCTATGTCCATATGTACACATTATTTAGCTACCACTTATAAGTAAGAACATGTGGCATTTGACTTTCTGTTTCTGAGTTATTTCACTATAGATAGGCTTAAGTTAATCCTTTGCTGCATGATTTTGTTCTTTTTTTTTGTGGTCAAGTAGTATTCCATCGTATATATGTATATACCACATTTTCTTTATCCAGTCATCCATGGATGGACACTTAGGTTGATGTCATATCTTTGATATTATGAATAGTCTTGTGATTAACATACAGGTAAAGGTATCTTTTTGATATTGTGATTTCTTTTCTTTTGGGTATATACCCAGTAGTAGGATAGCTGGATCAAATGGTGTATCTGCTTTTAGTTCTTTGGGAAATCTCCATACTGTTTTCCATAGAGTTGGCACTAATTTACATTCCTACCAACAGTGTATAAACAATTTCTTTTTTTCCCACATCCTCACCAACATCTATTTTTTTTTTTTTTTTTTTTTTACTTTTTAATAGCTGTTCTGACTGCTTTAACATAGTATCTCATTGTGGTTTTAACTTGCATTTCTCTGATGATTAGTTATGTTGAGGATTTGTTTCATGTGTTTCTTGGCTATTTTTATGTCTTCCTTTGAAAAATGTCTGTTTGTGCCCTTTGTTCATTTTTCAGTGGTATGACTTGGTTTTTGCTGTTGAATTGAGTTCCTTGTAGGTTCTGGATATTTATCCTTCATTGAATACATAGTTTGCAAATATTTACTCCCAATATGCAGGTAGAATTTTACTCTGTTGATTTCTTTTGCTGTACATTTATTTAAGCTTTTTCATTTATTTAAGTCTATTTTTAAAAATTTGATTTTGAGGTCTTAGTGATGAAGTCTTTGCCTAGGCCTATGTCTAGAAGAGTTTTTCCTAGGCTTTTTTCTAGTATTTTTTTATAGTTTCAGGACTTACATTTAAGTCTTTAATCCATCTTGAGTTAAATTTTATGTATGATAAGAGATAGGGGTTTAATTTCATTCCACTTGGTGAGCTAACTTTCCTAGCACCATTTATTTAATAGTGTGTTCTTTCCCCAGTGTGCTTTTGTCAACTTTGTCAAAGATCAGTTGTCTGTAGGTATTTGGATTTATTTCTAGGTTTTCTACTCTGTTCCATTAATCTATGTCTCTATTTTTATGATGGTACCATGCTGTTTTGATTACTATAACCTTATAGTATAATTTGAAGTCAGATAATGTAATGTTTCCAGCTTTGATCTTTTTGCTTAGGATTACCTTGGCTATTTGGGCTCTTTTTTGGTTCCATATGAATTTTAGGGCTTTTTTTCTCTCTAATTCTGTGAAAAATGACATTGGGATTTTGCTGTTCATTTCATTGAACCTATTAATTGCTTCGAGTGTATGGTCATTTTTAACAATATTGATTTTTCTAGTCCATGAGCATGGAATGTTCTTCCATTTGTATTTATCAACCACAATTTCTTTCATCAGCATTTTTTAGTTTTACTTATGAAGATCTTTTACCTTTTTGGTTAAATATATTCCTAGGTGTTGTTGTTGTGTTGTTGTTGTATTGTTATTGTGATTGTAAATGGAATTCACTTCTTAATTTGGTTCTTACCTTGCTTATTTTTGATCAATAGAAATGCTACTGATTAAAGGCATCCAAATTGGCAAAAAGGAAGTCAAAATTATTTCTGTTTGCTGATGATATGATCTTATACCTAGAAAACACCAAGGACTCCCTCAGAAGACTTCTAGATTTGATAAATAAATTTTGTAAATTTATTTATCAAATTTATGTATTTATTAGGTTTTTTTTTGTTTTTTTTTGTTTTTTTTTGTTTTTTTTTTTTAAGACAAGTGGATCACACCCTTTACATTTATTGTTAGTCCTTATATTGCCCTGCTGGCTGGACTGTGGGCATAGTGGCTGGCAGCCAAAGCAATAATTTTGAACTCTGAAGATATCTTGGGAATGAACTTCACACTCAGAGGAGCTTGGGTTCTTGAAAACATTTTGGAACAAAGTATATAAGTCTATTTTCTGTCTTGAAACTTACAAAGAGAGAGCAGTAAACTTGCTTAAGCCACTGTTACTTTTTGAGTCTGCCTTACTTTTAGCCCAACCTCACCTTAACCTTACAACATTCTTAGAGTCATAGTGAATATTGGATATATTGTGTTCAGTGTTCCTGACACATGGTAGATATCAAATAAATGCTAGTTGTTAGTAATATGACCTAACCTCTCACATACACATATTTAATAAGTTATTGAGAATTGTACTAAATAAAATTTATATTCCAGTGTAACGTTGGCTGAAAAAAAAAATACTCTTGGGTTATTCTTAATGGAAAGACAAAAAGATAGTTTAGGAACCTTAATGTAAGTTCTGCCTGAAACCAAAGCTGGTCATGCGATAAGCCATCTTCTAGGACTTGCTCTGCATTAGTGGCAGCTTTGACTCAAATCCCTAAGTGATTTGATATGGAAGCAGAAAACTGAGTTCAGATCCTAAGTGTTCCACCATGCTTTGGTTTCAGAGTCATACAGAACTCTGACTAATGTGACTATCCAGATGAGCCAATAAAAGAAAAGCTGAGAAATAAGAAGTCATAATGGGGGCAAATGTATTGGAAAGTAGGGGTGGAACTTATGTAAGTAGGATTTTCTGAAGTTTCAGGTGCAGCCATTTGTTTTTATCATCTCTAATTAGTGCACAGATCCTACTACCTCAGAAAGAAGGTATTCAACTTCACTATTTAAACATCTCACTCTGATTTGTTCTATTAATACCCCATTTTAGAAGGCTGCTAGTATGATAGAATGTGAAATATACATTTACTGAGTGCCCACCTGTCATGTGTTTTACATATGGTATATCCTTAATCCAGTCCTCATTGTATCATTGTAAATTAAATATTATTGTCCCCAGTAGGAAGATTGGAAGAATGGAAACCAGGAGTGGTAAGCAAGTCATCCAAGGTTATAGAGTGACTAAATAGCAGAACTGGGATTCACACCAATTCTCACTATATCTCCTGTGCTCTTTAATGATACCAGATTTAAAGAACCATATTCTCTATACCTTGAGTCAGTTTGAATTGCCGCCCTAGCTATGACTAAGATGGGAAAGAATTGGCATTCTGATCCTCTCCCATCCCTGAAGGCACTGACTCTGCCCTTTCTGGTAACCCCAACAATTCTGGATCCTAGCTAAGCTACCTACCCTGACTTAGATGGTTTGATGGGTCTGTGGCAAGGTTGGCATTCAGGAGCTGCATCATGTCCATTTGCTATCCCTGCTTTGGTAACAGCATTGGAGCTGCTGCATAATGACAATCCATAGGACTGCTGCTCTGCACCCCTGCTATGAGTGTGGGAAGGCTCAGGCAGATAGTGTGAGTAAAGCAATACCAGGTTAGTTCTTCCAAGGACATATGAGGCAAATTATATGGCTAACAGGTTTTCTTAAAAAGGAAAAGCTCATAGTCTGTCACTTCCAAGGGGCTGAAAGGCTGTTTCTGAGCCTATGCCCGAAGATCGAGCATCTGAGTTCTCATGACAAACTCATGGTAAAATGTCTGCAATTTATTTTGGAGCAATATGATAGATTGCAGTAATGGACACATTTCTTTCCACCTCTCACCGTGTTCATGCCCTTTTGCATATAACTCTGCAGCTCCTCCCATGAAGACATGCAGTCTTTCCCCCAGTCTTTGGATCTGGGTTGGTCTGGTGATGTGCTTTGACCAATGATGTGGCAGAAGCTATGAGATGCCAGTTCCAAGTCTTTTCCCACTCACTTTTGGGACTTTGCCTGGTTCTGATGTAAATAAACAAGCTGGGGCTAGCCTGCTGGAGGATGAAAAACTGTAGAGCAGGCAAACAATTGCAACCAAAGCTATTCTGGGTCAGAAAAACTCCCAGCCTGCAGCTGAAGGGGCGACTCATGAGCCATGTTAAACTGTTACTGTTCTAAGCCGGAGCTTAAACATTGACAGAATGTTTAAAATGATTAAATCACTGTGACAATAATAAAAACACTGATAAAATTAATCACTGAGCATTGGGAAACCTGATTATGAGGCAACAGCCAATACAGACCTATCAATGAAAATGGTTTTAAAATAGAAAAAGTTTGTGAAACAGTCTGTTAGGTATACTGGGACAGCTACTTGGATACTTTTTCGTTTTTTTTTCTTTTTTTTTTGAGACAGAGTCTCGCTTTGTTGCCCAGGCTGGAGTGCAGTGGTGCGATCTTGGCTCACTGCAAGCTCCACCTCCCGGGTTCACGCCATTCTCCTGCCTCAGCCTCCCAAGTAGCTGGGACTACAGGTGCCCACCACCACACCTGGCTAATTTTTTTGTCTTTTTTGGTAGAGAAGGGGTTTCACCGTGTTAGCCAGGATGGTCTCGATCTCCTGACCTTGTGATCCGCCCGCCTCGGCCTCCCAAAGTGCTGGGATTACAGGCATGAGCCACCGCGCCCGGCCCAGATACTTTTTCTCATTTCGTCCTTACATCCATAAAAGCTGTCATTTTACTGAACTCAGTACCAAATACTGTGCCATTAAATAATGTCATAAAATTTAATTACTATTATATCTACTATATGAGTTATGAGAGATGTCTTATTATTTCCATTTTATAGGTAAAGAAACTGAGTCTCAGGGAGGTTAGGTGAATTGACTAAGCCCTAGGTGACCAGCTGGAAAGTGGCGAAGCTAAGCTTTCACTTCTGATCTGAATCTCACACCTGCGTTTTTTTTTTTTTTTCCTTGAGTTTCCACTTTCTTAACTAGCTTTCAAGAGAAGTACTTTTATATCCTATTTTTAGAGGATAACTTGGAGTTTTAGGGACATTAAATAACTTGTCTAAGAACAACCAATTAATAAGTGGAAGACTTGAGTTTTAAACCTAGGACTCACTGACCCCACACTTGCTACAAGCACTCTGTTAAGTGCCAGGTACTGGGCCAGGTACATTTCACTGACATTCATTGTTAAGAAATATATCCTAAATAGAGAAGAACATGTTTATATCTGTGCTAGGATCGTGTTATTTCTTTGTTTTAGAAACATGTTCTGTTCTGTTTGAGTGTTTTAGAAGCCCATGTTTTCCAAACCCCAAACTATAACAGAAAGCAGGTTGTAAAGGAACTGGTGAGAGTTATTGCCCAGAAAAACCAGCTGGGAAGCATTTCAGTGTCAATCTTATTATTGCTTTTAAATTAGCAGTAACTTCAAAAGCCTTTGAAGTAGCTGGCAGGGAATGCCTGAACTGGGGAAAACAATCCCGACAGGGTATTCTCAGCAGGCATGTGCTTTATAAATGTTCCTTCTCTTTATGCCTTGGCACTGCAAAAGGTTAGAAAGGAGGTACAGAGATTGTAGCAGGAAGCTTCTAACTGATGTGGATTTCCAGGAAGACCCAATTAGCCTGTCCCTTTCAGTAGCTGAAGTTCCAGCAGAGGGAATAAATTATCTGGGGCAGTGGCCGAAGCTGCTGACAACTTCAGAGACCACCTGTGTGGTCTTCTCAAGTCAAGCTCACTAGCAGGCCCTGAGAAACTCTAACCCCAGGGGCCTGATGAATTCCAATCCAAGAGTATAACTAAGTTAAATCGAATGGTGTTTTTCAAAACACCTGAAAAATAAGGTGTTCCCTATCTCCCACACTGAATCCCCTATCTGAAGACATCCACTGGCTATCCTCTAAGTCTAGATTTAGAGCTTACTTCATCTTTGAAAGCTCTGACATATCCTGGGATTTCTCTCTCTTCAAATAGAGCTCGCTCATATTTCCCTCCATTCATCCATCCATCCACCCACCCACCCACCCACCCATCCAGCATTGAATGACTTCCCACTCTGTGCCTAATGTTACCAGGCCTTGCAGATACCACTGATTCTAAAGTGGACGAGGTCACCCTCCTCTGGATGATGCTTTAGTTTTGTGAAGAGTATAGAGATCACCCAATGGGAACACCACGTATACACCTGAGACACAAAACAGGGATACCAAGAAATTGTTTGGCAGTAATATGACATTTTTTTGCACACAAAAAATTATTTTATCAACATCAGAAAAATCACAACTACTTTGAACTTCCTTACACATATTTATGCTTTAGGGTGATTTTTATATTGAATTCCATATCAGAAGAGGAATCACAATATTTCCAAGGCTTGGAGTCTCAAAAGGACAGCCTTCGTCCTTGTAAAGAGGAGAATATAAGCATTTAGCTAAGTTATCTGATAAGGAATACTTGTGGGCTGTGGAATGAAGAGGGGTGTGTGTGTGTGTGTGTGTGTGCATGCATGCATGTGCGCATAGATATGCATGTATGTGTACATGTGCATGCATGGATATGTGTGTACAAGTATGTGCTTGTGTGGTCAGGGAAGCCTAGTGGTCCATAAATCAATCATTCTCTTCTATGTGCTTTTGTAGTACCAAAGTCATATTCCTATTCTGGCTTCTGCTTAAATTAATCATCTACGTGTTCATTTGTAGCAGATGCTGTGGGGTCTTACCCATCCCGTATCCTCTTGGCACAGTGCATGCCTACAGTGTCCTACTCCAAACACCTGGAGCTTTCAGTCTGAGAGAGTTTTCTGCATCACAGGCAGGGAAACCAAAAATGCAAGGGGATTATGGTACCTGGGAGCAGCTCTCACCTCAACCAATGATGGATGGGAGTTAGATGATAAGACTCTGGACTTCCCCCTTGCCGTTCTCATGATAGTAAGTGAGTTCTCATGAGATCTGGTTGTTTGAAACTGTAAAACTGTCTAGAACTTCTTCCTTCACTCTCTCTCTCACTCCTGCTCCACCATGTGAAGAAGGTGCTTGCTTCCCCTTCGCCCTTCTGCTGTGATCGTAAGTTTCCTAAGGCCTCCCCAGCCATGCTTCCTGTACAGCCCATAGAACTGTGAGTCAATTAAACCTCTTTTCTTCATGAGCCCATCTCATCGCCCCTTAGACAGGTTCCCTTGGAGGCATGTTCTACAACATGTTCCAGAGTTGCCCAGGTAAACCTGAGCTCCGCACTAACCGGCATGAAGGCATACCCTCTATTAGCTTCCTTCCCTGCCCGGTCTGACTCTGCTACTCACACACTTGTGCCAGTTGTCCTGGGATTGCCTACAAATAGACCTCTTGCATACCCATTCTGGTCTCAGAGTCTGCCTCTAGGGGAATCAAACCTAAGACAATGACTGTCCTCTCAAGGCAAAGCTGGATCTGACACAAATCCTGGCACACAGACTTAATAAATATCCAGCAAATATATCAGTGAATAATGAATGGACAGTGAAATGTGAGTGACTGATGGCACTTTTCCCCCTGTTTTTCCTTTAATCAAAGCCAAATAAATCTCTAAATAATAACATTTTGGAAGAGAAAATATAATTTCCTCGGAAAGTAACTGGTGGGTGATTTGGACTCTGTGGCATGGGAGGCACCAAGGCTAGCTGTGTTGATGTTCTCTCCCTCCCTTCCTGACCCTGGCTTCTCCTCCGCTATGGTACCTACAACGATGCAAATAACAACCTGCCTTCCCTTAGTGGCAGTTTTAATTAGATTCAAAGAATTCATGGAGGATGTATCTCAAGATATAGACTAAGGAGATTTGCCAAATCCTTTGTAGTTCTCAGAAAAGTGGTGATATCTATATATTTATTCAATTCATTTGTCTACAAATGTATGCATTCAGTAATTTACTTACTTATAAATTTGGTCATTCTGTAATTAATTCATTTATTCCCTCCCTAGCTGACTCAAACAATTTTGCACAGAGGAGCTGGTCCTTAGGCACATGGTCCCTAGACACCGAATGCCTGGGTTAGAATCCTGGCTGATAGGCTATCAGAGCTTCAATCTCTTCATATGTAAAATGGAGATAGAGAGTATCCCCTTGCTGAGAAGGTGAAGCAATTAGCAATGTATGTATAGTGCTCAGAACACTGGCTGTACATAATCCGTATCAGGGAGCAATCACCTTCATCCTGTTGTTTGAATTAAGCCATCTGTGCTGAGTATTGCTCACTCCTTCATTTTCTGTTTTACTTCCTTTATTCTATTTCTAGTTTTCTTCTCCACAACAGAAAGACCACATCAAACTGGAGGAACTTAGTGTCCCAACTTCCAAATGAATCCTGAAGTTTTAACTTTCACAGGCTCTATCCTGACTGTTGCCAAAAGTTGAAAAAACTGCCAAGTGGATAAAAATGTGTCTATTGTACTTTTTCAACTCCATTTGGGGGCTGCTTGTGCAGAACCTTCAAGCCATACTGCTATGGTTTGACTCTGTGTCCCCACCCAAATCTCATGTTGAATTCTAATCCCCAATGTTAGGGGAGGGACCTAGTGGGAGGTGATTGGATCATGGGGGTGAACTTCCCCCTTGCTGCTCTCCTGATAGTGAATGAGTTCTCATGAGATCTGGTTGTTTGAAACTGTGTAGCACTTCGCCCTTCTCTCTCTCTCCCCTCCCACCACCCCAACCACCACGTGAAGAAGGTGCTTGCTTCCCCTTCGCCCTTCTGCCGTCGTCATATGTTTTGGTCTCTCCAACCATGCTTCCTGTACAACCTTACAGGAAACCTCTTTTCTTCAGTTACTTAAACCTCTTTTCTTCATAAATTACCCAGTCTCAGGTAGCTCTTTATGACAGCGTGAGAAAGGATTAATACACAAACTTTATCTGTTTCAAGTTTTCCTTCCCTCTTTTGATTCCTAATAGTTCCAGCTTCACTTCTGCTTCTATAAAACCAGCACTTTCTGCTGTGTGTGAGGGGATTAGCCCAGAACAATTGACACAAGGAGTGAAAGATGCTGTAGCTTTCACAGAGTGTTTCATTTTGGAGGCTCCAATATTTAGACTGTGCAAAAGAAGACAATAGATATTAGGTAGGCATCAAACAATTCCTGTCACAGTTGATCCTTTAGCTACCCAACCTCCAAACCTACTTTTTATTTTGTTTTGTTTTTGTTTTTGTTTTTGTCTTTACAGAATCTCACTCTGTCACCCAGGCTGGAGTGCAGTGGCATGATCTTGGCTCACTGCAATCTCCACCTCCTGGGTTCAAGCGATTCTTCTGCCTCAGCCTCCCAAGTAGCTGGGACTACAGGTGCACACCACCACAGCCAGCTAATTTTTGTATTTTTAGTAGAGACGGGGTTTCCATATAGGCCAGGCTGGTCTTGAACTCCTGACCTCATGATCCACCTACCTCGGCCTCCCAAAGTGCTAGGATTACAGGCGTGAGCCACCGTGCCCAGCTGAAACCTACATTTTTTTATTTGTAGAATATAATCCCTATCCAAGGAAGAGGACCTTGGTATCTCCTCCAGGTACTGTATTTGCTGAAAGTCTAGGATCTTGGAAGATGTGCAGTTCTCTTCACCAGGTCTGATTTTATCTCCTTAAATCCCAGTGATCTATATACTAACACAACCTATCTCCTTCTCACTCCGTGTCCACCAGCAACCAACAGTGAAGCAGAAACAGCATTCCTGCAGAAAGAACCTCCACTCAGTAAAGGAGAGGGTTGGACAAACCCAACAGCCACAAGTCCCTAACAAATAACAACTCTCGTGGGGCAGTTTCTTGCTTAATAACTTAGAAGGTTCCTGTTCCATATGCTTCTGGAAAGTTCCACATGTAAGTGACCACAGCCCCAAATCTTGTCCAGCTAGTGGTTTTAAACCTGATGGCTCTTGAATTTCAATCGTAGATCTCTGTGATCTGTGCGTTCTTCTCTCCCAGCTTGATGGCCATCTAAAACAATAGGCTTTGGTCAGGAAGCAATTCACTTATTTTCATTTCACCAGCAAGTCTATTTGATGCTAAGGCTGCAGCTGCTGATAACAGATTCAGGTTAGACCATAATCTTTCTAGATCTCCAATTATGGCCTCATAGGGAGCCTAGATTTTAATCTACAGACAAAGGAAAGCTTCATTTCTTGCTATTCTTTTTGTGAATGGATAGGTGTTATTTGACTTTATTTTTTGTGAAACTTTGTTGAAAGTGGCAGACAATGTTATCACATATCAACTCTGGTAAGCAACTATGATGGTCCCTAATTATCCCTACCTTATGGAATTTACTTATATAATCTACACCGCTTGAATGTGGGCTGAATTTACTGATACACTTCAGAACACACCAGGGTGATAAATGCCACTTGTGCGATTAAGATTTGGGTATACTCTCTCTCTTATCCTATCACTTGCTGTCTCAGGAAAACTAGCTCCCATGTTGTGAGTTGTTCTCTGGAGAGATCCACATGGCAATAAATTGAAGGAGGCCTTTGATAAATATCCAATGAGGAAATGAGGGTCTTACTGTAACAGCCTGTGAAGAACTAAATCTTGTCAACTACATCAGTGAGCTTGTAAGCAGATCTGCTTCAGTCTTCAAATGAGACTGTTATCACAGGAAAAATCTTGATTACAATTCTAAAAGAAATCTTAATCCAGAGAGACCCAGCTAAATTGTGCTTAGATTCCTGACCCACAGGAACTATCGCATAATAAATGTTTGCTGTGTTAAACTGCTAAGTTTGGGGGGGTAATTTTTATGCAGTGATAGATAACTAATATATCAACATTCTTGACTTTTCCTTTCCTCTCTCCTAATGGTATAGCCTGAGTGAGTGTGTGGTCTGTGTCTCAACTTCTGTTAGTCAATAGGCTGGCAAACTGTGTTGCTATCATATAGCATGGGACATCAGCTTTTCTACCTGCAATATCCTAGTCCATAATATTTGCCTGTAGGACTTTATGCAATAAGATAATACTGTATTTTAGATTTCATTTCTCATAGTACCTCTCTTGCAAGAAATACATGCTGTATCATTTAATATTAGGTTCAGCTGCATCTAACAGAAAGTCTAAAACTTCAGTCAAATACACAAGAAAGAAGTTTATTTCAGCATCATATAAAAGAAGCCTAGCAGTACATAGTCTAGGACTCCTTTGGCTTTGGTGGTACTATATTCATTGGTGTCCCAATCTCTTTTCTTTCTTCTCCTGGAGTTTGGCATCCATCATCAAGACCACCTTATGGTCAGAAATGACTGCTTTGGCTAAATCCATCATATCCTCATTCCAAGCCACAGAGGATGAAGCAGGTAAATCACCCTAGCAGAGTCAGCACCCTTGAAGGACTCTTCTCAGAAGTGTTTTCCATAAGTGTTTGTGTAATAGACAAAATATATTTAAAAAGCAGGAGGGCTTCTATGTCATCTACTCCAGTATCTCCCCAACTTCAGAAATTTTCATTCCACCTTTATGATTTTGCTATATTTGATGCTATCCATCAAAGTGATTACTTTATATTGAATCATATAGCAAAAAATTATGTCCTTACATTTACATACCATCTGTACTGTCTTTATGTAATGTGCTTTTAATCAAGTTATTTTTAAAACTTAAATAACTGTGTCTAAAATAAAAGCAATATATTGTTATCTTCAATTAAAAAGTAAAACTTCACAGAAAATTATGAAAAAAAGTAAAATGAAATAAATTTATACAATTATGTGCAAATACCAAGTCAGCCAAAAGTTCTGAACAAACCAGTGGTCTCCTATTTTCTTTATTAAAAGTGAAGATTATCAAGTTCCAGATGGCAGCTACCTCCTGAAAGAACCAGAAGGATTGTATAGAGAATTACTTTCTTACTACACTATTAATTATAATTTATTTAATGTCCTGTCTGTATACCACCTAAATTGTCTCAATTTTACTAGAGATTTGTGCTCCATACTTGGAACACTCTGTTGGATTCTTGTGACCAGTGAGGAAACCAATGTTCTAGAGACTCCATGTGGTTCTCTGGTTGCTCCTTGATTATTTGTAATGTTTGTGAAAAATTTACTGTCTGATACCAGAGTCAGATGTTTCAGGGTCTGTATTCACCTCCTAGACTGAGATCTCGAAGACTAAGCCTGGCTCATCTTTGTCTGTAGGGCAAGTCCCAGAACCTGCCCCCCGCGCCCCCCCCCCCGCCCCCACAGAATCAATACATTCTGTTGGTTGGAATAAGTGGAATTGTTAAGGACACACAGCTCTGTACAAAGATGAAACTAAGGCCCACATCTTCTGTGTCCTCATTCGTGGTGCTTTCCAAGTCACGTTTTTAGAGAGAGGTCAATTTGATTCCAGGAACAGAGATAAAAGGGATTTTAAAAAGTGCTGCATTTTTATCTTTAAAGTTCAAGGTTACTGTTGCTTTTTTTTAATGATAAACTTCTATATATGTAATAATAGGTTAAAAATCAATGACCCAAAGTGCAAATCTCTGGCAAAGTTAGTTTGATCATACCATTGTTTTTGATGATGACAGTAGTTATAAGAAGAGCTGTTATTTATTGAGCATTTTCTATGTTCTAGGAACAGTTGTGAACACTGGAATTTTCTCATGAGCCAGATACAATTACTCTTTCCATTTTATTCACAGGAAACTGAGGCACACATAAGAAACATAGCAGGTGTTGGGATAGTGTGCACAACACTTACCTATTTCTTGGCCTCACTTGATTTTTTGTTTCAGGGGCTGCTATAGCAATACGCTCAGCATGAGTTCCACTCACTTCAGGCAGAGGTGATTGGACATCACCTCACCCAGCCACCCTATGCCTGCTGCCTTCTGTCCTGGGGCTTCTCTGTGACCCCAACTGCACAGTACCTTTAGTCACCTGTGTATACCCAGCCCACAAGAACTGGAGAATTAATGCTCCATGGGACGAACCTTTGATCAGTAGGAGGTAGAATCAGGTGTACTGATTATTACCCTGGATAGGCTGTGCAAACATACATTTTATATATTTTCTTGAACAGTCCTACAGAATCAAGCAACCAGTTGTACCTATGGCAGCCAAATTGATAATGCATCTTTTTATTTTATTTCAACCTATGTTCCTATTTTGTCTTCCTTTTTCTTCACTTCTATTCTCTGGGATACATAATAAAGAACCTTTACATAGGGTCTTACCTATGGCTGTTTTCCAAACTGAGGCTATAACAGCCTATGTTTCTCTGATTTCTAAGTCCATACCTAGGACACCATGCTGTATTGGTTCTAGGCACAAATCTTCAGGATGGTCTGACTCCCTGATGAGACACTAATGGCCTTTTGGAATTTTGATCATTTGCCACTTCCCTCTTCCCATTCCTTACCTCAAATCCTGATCTTTGAGTTCTGTTAATTAAGGAGCGACTGCCAACTCTGGTTTTAGCCCTCAAGGACACTTGTTTCTTTGTTGGAGAATGCTTCCTGTTTTCTTCTTCTCTATTCCTTTCTGCTTCCTTTCTGAGCTAACTTCTACTCACCTTCCAAAATTCAGTCCTCCTGGCCTTTTCTGATGTTGCTGTTCCCACTACCCTCAGCTTCTGTTCCCTGTACCTTACTCCAATGTTCTTCCTTGCATGTTGCCATCTGTTTCTGTGTTCCCTTCAAGGACAGGCATTGTGTCCCACTGACATCTCTGTCCTAAATGTGAGTATGGGGTTTGTCTCAGAGTGTCCGCTAAGTGAGTGATGGCGGACGGGCTAGTTGACGATGACTCCAGATTCCAGTCCTTCCCTGACACTGACTGTCATGGGCTTCTCAGCAAGTCACTTAACAGCTCTGAGCCTCAATTCCTAATCTATAAAAAGGAAAGAATTATAATAGCATCAATATAAGGTCCTTCTATAGACTAAATTACATAAAACTACAAAATTATGAAAAAAATGATATTGCCTTTAGTATGAGATAAATAAATTGTTGGTTGCTCTTATCAATGATAAATTAATATTATTATTCCTTCCAAAAGAGTAGGGAAGAAGTCAGAAGTCACTAGGGGCACTCATTAAAACTGTGCTTAAAACTAGGCTAATTGTCACCTAGGTTTAAACACAGGTTTATTGAGTGCCCCCAGTGTTTAGGGATTCCTGGGGCTCTCTTCAGACCCCACAAGCTTGTAGACAAAGTCAGCCTACTCGCTTTTACTGGGCACCCCCACGTGCAAGGAAGTGCACACTGGGCTGCGGCTTTGGACATGGTAAGAATTGTTGCCTGCTCTCAGCGAGTTCATAGTCTAGCAAGGCTAAGACATAAAGCCTGCAACCTTTTATCATGACCTCCTTTCCCATTTTGAGGGTAAATGTGTTTATATCTTCAGAAAAATATTTGTTGTACAAATACTATGTCCCCAGCCCTGTCTAGGTGTTAGGGACACTACAGTGAATTTATACTTTGATCATTTGAAATTCATCCACACTGGGAAAGACAGACCATTAGCTTACAAAGAAACACACAATCAAGATGAAAAAAAGTGGAAGCCTAAAGGGTGGACAAGAGAATTTTAGGAATATACATCAGATTGTGCAAAGGTATGGAGAAGAGAGTCCAGGGAAGACGAATGGGCAAAGCTGGAAGGACAAGCTGGGGACAGAATGTCAATGGTTGTCTTGTTTTTGAGGATTCTTTTCCATCACAGAAACCCAACTGGAGTTGGTTTAAGTGGAATGGAGGTGGACTTGTGTGGCAAAGCGTGAGTGTGGACCAAAAAAGTTGGCCCCAGAGCAACTGGACCCGAACTTAAAGACCTCACCTCTGTCTTCTGCCTCTAATTTTCTATCTTAGCTTCCCTCAGACTGACTCTCTCTCTCTCTCACACACTCTCTCTCTCTCTCTCTCTCACGCTCTCTCTCTCTCTCTGTGTATGTGTGTATTTTCTTATTGCAAAGATGGAATTTGGAATTCCTATGCAGTAAGAAGCAATCATAGATATGTCTAGGATTATTTATTTCCAGCCTAATGACTTGCAATAAAAAGGAACTTTATTTATTTATTTATTTTTTAAATAAACCCCAGGTAAGACTTATTGACTTTATTTGGTTCAGTGGTCTTCCTGGATTACCAACCACAGTGACTGGGTTTGGGAAAATCTAATTGGCTAACTTGAGTTACTTGCCCATCTGCATCTGAGGTGGCATCAGGCATCAAAAGATCCTATCCAGACCCAGACCCAGACCGAATAATAGCCCCAGAGCCTTGAATGCCATACTAAGGAGTTCGGGTTGTATTTGAGGGTGACAGAAATTATTTTCAGGTTTTAGACAGGGGGATGGAATGGTCAGACATGTCTTTAGAAAGAGCACCCCAGGAGCAGAAAGAGGAAGTAGTTGAGATGGTGGGGCAGATATGAAGCTGGAGGACCCATTATGATGCTAATTTCAGAGTCTAAAGTAAGACCTTAGAACAGGAGCTGTGTACAAGGTGGCGGAAGTGTGGGAGAACAAAGGAGAAAATAGATGATGTTCCCTTCTGAGTTCCAGTTGGAGACAGACAGAAAAGCATTAGCCTCTGCTGGGTAAATTGTTGACAAGGTCTTTTAAGAAGTCATTCAGGCTTAGCAACTGGTCAGTATCCTAGACTTACTTATGCTTTTTTGGGAGCTAAATTATGAACAAACTACAAAAAAACCCACTCTTCTGATTAAGATAGTAATACTTCTATTTAAGAAATATTTATTGGACACTCAGTGATATGGTTTGGCTGTGTCCTCACCCCAATCTCATCTTGGATTGTAGTTCTCATAATCCCCACATGTGGTGGCAGGGACCTGGTGGGAGGTAATTGAACCTCCATGCTATTTTCATGATGGTGAGTAAGTTCTCACGAGATCTGATGGCTTTATAAGGAGCTTCCCCTTCACTTGGCTCTCATTCTTCTCCTTCCTGTTGCCATGTGAAGAAGGACATACTTTCTTCCCCTTCCACCATGATTGTAAGTTTCCTGAGGGCTCCCCAGCTGCACACAACTGTGAGTCAACTATACCTCTTTTCTTTATAAATTACCCAGTCTTGGGCAGTTACTTATAGCAGCATGAGAACAGACTAACACAGTAAATTGGTACGGGTAGAGTGGGGTGCTGCTATAAGGATACCTGAAAATGTGGAAGTGACTTTGGCGCTGGGTGACCTTTGGCGGAGGTTGGAGCATTTGGAGGGCTTAGAAGATGACAGGCAAATGTGGGAAAGTTTGGAACTTTCTAGAGACTTGGAGCACTCAGAAGACAGGAAGATGTGGGAAAGTTTAGAACTTCCAAAGACTCGTTGAATTGCTTTGACCAAAATGCTGATAGTGATATGAACAATGAAGTTCAGGCTGAAGTGGTCTCAAATGAGAAACTTGTTGGGAACTGGAGTAAAGGTGATCCTTGTTACGCTTTAGCAAAGAGACTGGTGGCATTTTGCCCTGCATTAGAGATCTGTGGAACTTTGAACTTGAGAGAGATTATTTAGGGTATGTGGCAGAAGAAATTTCTAGGTGGCAAAGCACTCAAGAGGAAGAACAGCAAAGTTTGGAAATTTGCAGCCTGACAATGCAATAGAAAAGAAAACCCCATTTTATGAGGTGAAATTAAAGACTGCTGCAGAAATTTACATCAAGACAGTGGGGAAAATGTCTCTAGGGCATTTCAGAGACCTTCACGACAGCTACTCCCATTACAGGCACAGAGGCCTAGTAGGAAAAAATGGTTTCATGGGCCAGCCCAGAGCCCTTCTGCTGTGTGCAGCCTAGAGACGTGACGCCCTGCATCCCAGCCACTCTAGCCATGGCTAAAAGAGGCCAAGGTAAAGCTTGGGCCATGGCTTCAGAGGATGTAAGCCCCAAGCCTTGATGACTTTCACGTGGTGTTGAACCTGCATGAACACAGAAGTCAAAAACAGATTTGGAAACCTCTGCCTAGAATTCAGAGGATGTATGAAAATGCTTGGATGTCCAGGCAGAAGTTTGCTGCATGGGCAGAGCCCTCATAAAGAACATCTGCTAGGGCAGTGTGGAAGGGAAATGTAGGGTCGGAGCCTCCACACAGAGTCCCCACTGGAGCAGTGCCTAGTGGATCTGTGAGAAGAGGGCCACTGTCCTCCAGACCCCAGAATGGTAGATCCATGAACAGCTTGCACTGTGTGCCTGGAAAAGTCACAAACACTCCACAAGAGCCCATGAAAGCAGCTGGGAGGGGAGCTGTACCCTGCAAAGCCACAGGGGCAGAGCTGCCCAAGGCCATGGGAGCCTACCTCTTGTATCAGTATGACCTGGATGTGAGACACGGAGTCAAAGGAGATCATTTTGGAACTTTAAGATTTGTCTGCCCTTCTGGATTTCAGACTTGCATAGGGCCTGTAGCCCCTTTGTTTTGGCCAATTTCTCCCATTTGGAAGGGGTGTATTTACTCAGTGCTTATACCCTTGTATCTAGGAAGTAACTAACTTGCTTTTGATTTTACAGGCTCATAGGGAGAAGGGATTTGCCTTGTCTCAGACAAGACTTTTGGCGACTGTTGCCAGGGCATGATTGTGTTTTGAAATATGAAGACATAAGATTTAAGAGGGTCCAGGGGCTCAATGATGCAGTTTGGCTGTGTTCATGTCCAAATCTCATCTTGAATTGTAGTTCCCATAATCACTACGTGTGATGGGAGGAGCCCAGTGGGAGGTAATTGAATCATGGGGGCAGTTTCCCCAATCATGAGTAAATAAATTCTCATGAGATTTCATGGTTTTATAAGGGGCTTCCCCCTTCATTCAGCTCTCATTCTTCTCCTTCCTGCTGCCATGTGAAGAAGGACATGTTTGCTTTTCCTTACACCATGATTATAAGTTTCCTGAAGCCTCCCTAGCCCCACAGAACTGTGAGTCAATTAAACCTCTTTTCTTTACAAATCACCTAGTATCAGGCAGTTATTTATAGCAGAATGAGAATGCACTAATACATCCACTGTGGATTATGTCTGAGGCTTTTTGTACTTTTCATGCTGAATAAAACAAGATTCTGTTAAAAAAAAAAAGCAGCAAAATATTTCTGATTTTTTTTGAAAAGAACACATTGCACTTACACCCTTATTTCTTTCAGCCATCAGCATAGGCCTGTTGGGTAGCAGAGGGGAGGTATCCTGCAGTTCACTTTCTTGGAGAAGTGAACTGACTTCCTCAATAAATAGTGGAGTTCTCTACAGTTCTACACACTCTCATCTCCTGAAACCTATGGGTCTTGGATCTTTTCTATCTCATAGTAGCCAAGTGACTCCCTTGGTGACTTACAGCAGTGGGCTGATGAATATTGAACAACATGCTCTCTGAGCAGATTTTACTAATTTGCATGGTGTGAATCTTCCCACCTGGCTGATTTCAAACCATCAGCATGATATCACTGAATGTAGACTTGGGAAGAGACTTATGCATGCTGGGTTCTCCTGAACCTAAGGGTTCAGTGACCCCATCAGGCAAACCACAGCCTAGGCCCTGGTTGGGGGAGTGGAAATCAATTCTCTGGAAGTTCAATCCACATGGTCAGTTATGGTGTGTCTTACACAAAGAGTATATTGAAGTTGTAATGCTCAGTACTTCAGAATGTTAACTTATTTAAAAATGGGGTTATTGTAGATGCAATTAGTTAAAATGAGGTCATACTGGAGTAAGGTGAGTTTGTAATCCAATATGACTGGCATCTTTATAAGAAGATAGCCAAGTGAAGACACAAAGACACAGGCAGAAGGCAATGTGCAGATGGACACAGAGACCAGAGTGATGGATTTTCAGGCTGAGGAACTCCTGTAACTACCAGAAGCTGGAAGAGGCAAGGAAATCTCATGCCCTAGGAGCTTCAGAGGTAGCGTGGCTCAACCAGCACCTTGATTTCAAACTTCCAACCTCCAGAACTGTGAGAAGATATATTTCGGTTGTTTCAAGCCATCTAGCCACCTTATGCCTGCTTTAGGAAACTAAAGGTCCCTGCACTTTCTTATACCCTGCACCCCCTGGTTTGAAATATGACTACCTTTGAGAAAAATCCCAGTTTTTGTGCTTTAAGGTTAAAGCAATCTCTCCACTCCTTCCCCATTTAGATCATATCATAGGAATCTAGTGCAATGGGCTAAAATATAGGAGAACCCATTGCCTTATAGACCTAGCAAAGTTATATTAGTTAAACATATACTAGGTATCAGGTGCTATACCACTGGTTTTTCATATATTGCCACATTTACTTTAATCTTCACAACAACCTATGAATGGGTATAATTATCCTCATTTTCCAAATGGAAAAACAGAAACTCAGTGATGTTAGGTAACTTGCCTAAGGTCACAGAGCTGGTGGACAGCAGGGAAGACAACTCGGGTATGGTGAGCAGTCACAGATGCAACACCACATCTTAGTGCTCCACCCTGTGGCTGATTTGTGGGAGTCCCAATAGGCTACAGCTGCATAAACACCTCAGCGAATGCTCCATCTGTGCCCAGAGATAAAATGGGATTTGAGGAAAGGAGAGGAAAGGTGGAGGGCAGTCAATTAAATAAGTAACCCTGCATCTCCTTGGTGAACTGGTCCACATGGGATGGTTGCCATTTCCATGTGGCAAATGACAATGAAGGATTCACAATGATATCATAATATGCTAACCTTAATTCTTCATGTGCATACAGCACTGAACATCTGTGACAATTTTTCTATTAAATGGTTTTTGTCTGTTCACAGGCTCTGGAGCCAGGCAGAGCTGGATTCAAATTCCAGCCCTGAACCTTATCAGCAGTAAGCTGCTTAATCATTCATGAGTTGCTTCACTTCCACCTTTTATAATCTCATAGGGGTATTGGGAGGATTCAAGTAGGTGATTGGAGTGTGTGCAGTGCATAGTAGGTGTCAAGTGACAAACACTGACTGCCAACTCCTTGGCTTCTTATGAAGTAGTTTCCCTCAGTACTTCTGACCTGTGCCACAGTATTCCTTCCCGCAGATTGCATAGTCATGATGGGAGAGTCATGCTGGGAAACAAGGGAGAAACAAATTGACCAAAAGTTCCAAGTATGTGCCTCGGTTTCCCCATCTGCCTCCCCTGGATCCATGCCGTGTCATTCTGCATTTGTCATCCCTCTTATGGGTTGCATTGTATACCGACAAAGAACATGTTAAATTTCTAACCTCTGGTACCTGGCAACATGGCCTTATTTGGAAATAATCTGAGTCTTTGCAAATTTGATCAAGTTGAGATGAGGACGTTAAGATGGGTCCTTCCTCCAATATGACTGGCATCCTTCTAAGAAGAGGAAAACACCATCTGAAGACAAAGGCCACATGGGGAGAGTGCACCATGACCATGGAAAGAGGTCGAAATGCTGCACCTTTAGGTCAGGGAAGCCCAGGGCTACCAGAAGTTGGAAGAAACAAGGAAGGATCCTCCCCTAAGGGCTTGCAAGGGAGCATGGCCTTGCTAAAACCTTGATTTCAGACTTTTTCTCTGCAGATCTGTGAGAGAATAAATTTCCCTTGTCTTGAGCCACCGAGTGTGGTATTCTAAGGCAGCCCTGGGAAACAAATACGCCCCACCAAGGTCCATGCTACCTTGTGTTAATGAGTAAGCGAATGAAGGAATGAGCACCTTTGTGTGTAGTTGCTCTTAGCCAGAATGGAGATGAGGGCTGTTGTAAAACAAGAAAGTATTTTTCTATTAACACCTGAGGTGGATAAGTGTAGGTAGGGCACTGTGAAAAAGGAAAAGACAGGGAAGGGAACCAGTGTATATCGAGCACATCCTATGTGTTTCTTCCTCCACCAGGTGCATTGCAAATGTCTTCTTTAGTCTGTGAACCCTGTAAGGTGGGTGTTGTTCTAGTTTTCCAGATGGGAAAACTTTAGTTAGAGAGTAGACTCTCAGCTTAAGGTCTAACAAGGGAGCAAGGGGCTGAGCAAATTCCATACAGGGGTTGCTCTCATTCCAACATCTGCCTGTGGTATTTCTACTTGATGCAAAGCAATTGAGGCAATAAAAATCAAGTTGTGATAGGTACAATTTCAAACACAGGTGGCCATTATCAGTGCTCATTGCACTTGTTCTGAAATGAGGAGGGAGGAGAGTCTTGATGGAGGCATCCAGTTAAGGCATAGAAAGGTAGCATAGCAGAGTTTATGTGGATAGGTCTAGGGGTTCCAGTGCCAGCCATCCCACATTAACTAGCTGAGTCCCTTTGCCACATTACTCCTTCTATATTTAGGCCTCCTGGCTTGCCATGTGGCAATAACAGGGACAGGGACCATAAGGCTGTAGTGAGGACTAAATGATCATCACAAAAGAAGAAGTTAGAACTGAACTTGCTACATACTGAACATGACAAAGTACTTGTTGCTGCTATTATTTTTTATTACTTAAAATGTGACCCGTGCCAGGTCTCCTCTGCCCCCTAAAAGTGCAATGATGCCACCAGCATAAATGACTGTCTCCTTTGCATGGCTCTCAGGACATTTTGCTGATCTGCTCTCTACCACAGTGACTTCTGACACTTGAGTCAAGCTGAAATATTATGTTTCTGATTAGAGAACTGAATGCCATGTTGGTTCATACTGCCTTTCCTGAAGCTTTTGGCTGTAATGTTTCACAGCCATTAATAAGGAAATAATCTGGAAGAGAATTTGTAGTCGTGACTTCTAGCACTCGTTCAAAAAATGTCTCTCTGGTCCCCAATGTGTGCATATCTCTCTGTTGGGTCACTTAAGGGTGTGGGAATGCTCCTTTTGGAGCAAGTGCACAAGCCTCACACCCAGCTGGTTCTTGTTCCCAGGAGGACTGTGCGTCTCTGGGAAACTCTCTAAATTCTGAAGTAATTGTCCTGGGGTCCACTGCATAAACCATGTAAATGGAGAAGCCATTACTTAAAGCTGGGTGGTCAAGCTGTCCTTGACCATGTTCCTGAAGCAGAGAAGCAACCACAATGACCTGCCTTCACCTAACTAGTCAACCATATTTCTTTCCTCTCCTGCGATGTGCTTATCAGAAAGACAGAGCAGACCCAACAGATAAAACCAGTCCAGCTTTGAGGATTTTGCTCACTGAGTAGTGTGCACAGTAGTGGTATTACTATTAGGGGGCAAGGACTGCAGTTCTCTCTCTCAAATGATGTTGTTGTCTTTCTGGTCCTGAGGGAAAGCCCCAAGCCACCTTTATATGTTTGTCTTCTAGGACTTGTATGCTTGAAGTTAAGATTTTCAAACACAAGCGTCTCTTATTTATTAAGGTCAAAAAAAAAAAATTTACAAACTATGCAAAACTTGCTGGATTTGGGAAGGAGGGAAAGGAGAGCCTGCATTGGATATGTAGTATATTTGAGAGCTGGATTAAAATGTGAGGATATAATAAAAATATAGAATAAGAATTATTTGAATGTTCTCCAAAGAAACAGGAAAAAATTGGGTATATATGCACATTATATACACATACCCTAAAAATACATTGTGTGTGTATATATATGTACACACATATAGACATATACATATAGACACACAATTATGGTATATTGGGTATAAAATAGGGCGTATACCCTGCTTTTCGTTTTACTTTCTTCCATATGATTATCATCTGTGTCTCATGATTATCATGTGTCTCATGATTATCATGTGTCTCATATGATTATGTGTCTCATATGATTATCATGTGTCTCACATGATTATGTGTCTCGTATGATTATCATGTGTCTCGTATTATCATATATGTCTCATATGATTATGGAGGCTGAGAAGTCCCATCATTTACAATCTGCAAACTGGAGATCCATCACAGCTGCTGGTATAATTCAGTCCAAGTCTGAAGGTTTGAGAACCAAGTGGGGGCTGATGGCGCAAATCCCAGACCAAAGGCAGAAGACTTATGTCTCAGCTCAAGCAAGCTGGCAAAAAGCAAAAGAAGTGAATTCCTCCTTCCTCTGCCTTTTTGTTCTTCTCAGGCTCTCAGAGGATTGGATGATGCCTACCCATTTGGGAGGGTGTTCTACTTTACTGAATCTACTGATTCAAATGCTAATATTATCCAGAAACACCGTTACAGATACACCCCAAAATAATGTGCTATCTGGGATGCCATGGTTCAGTCAAGTTGACACATTAAAATGAACCATCACTAGTAGTAATAATAATAATAATAAAAGCTCCAGGGAAGGAAAATAGTCTACAAGAATGTTATGACTAAAAATCAAATAAATATTTTAAAAAGTGTAGATTTTAAAACATGAATTTCATGCAATAGGTAGGCAAAGATAAATACAATGAAATAGAAATTATTATACATATAATGAACATAGGCAAATATAGAATGCAAATACACACACTCCTATCTTCATACCTGATACACTCACAAAACAAGAAAGTTCTGTATTTTGCGTATTAGATTTTAAAAAGATTCAATGAACTATTTTCTGTGACTTTTTTTCGTTTTAATATATTATAGATATTTTATATTAGTATATACCATTTTCTTTCTATCATTCTAGGACATTCTTTTTAATGGTTTCATTGTATTTATTATATAAATGTCCATAATTTATGTATAGATCATCTATTAATGAACATGCAGATTATTTTCAGTTTGGAGCATTTTATGTTTTAAATTTCTTTTCCATGCAATACTCCAATGAATATTTTTAGCCATACATCCTTGTGTGCCTCTGTGGGCATATCTGTACACAGAAATTATTTGGAGCAGAATGTCTGAATTAAAGGGTATTTCATTATAATAGATACCGATCTTTTGCCAAATTGACCTTTAAAAAAAGTTATGCCAATTTGTACTCTCATTACCAGTGTGTGAATATACATTTCTTCCAAATCTTGCCAAATCCATGTTTTGAAATCCCCTTTACTCAATGCCAATTTCATAGGTAAAAATAACTATATCTTGCTGTTTTAATTTGCATTTATTAAATCATTGAGTGAAGTTAGGCTTCTGTTCATATAATTCTAAACAATGTATATATTTTTCTGAACTGAACACTTAATAG
>NW_012102710.1:2048130-2051026 GCF_000951045.1 Mandrillus leucophaeus
AATTAATTAATTAATATTTGTGGAGCAATTATATATGCTGCTTATGCTGTTATTCCCTTTATTATTAGTTTGAATGAACTCTATAGCATGACAAATTAACATCTTTTGATCTAGTTGTTATAAGTATATTTTTGTTTGTTTTCTATTTGTCTTTTAATTTTGTGTATGGATTTTTGGTGGGAAGACATTCAGAAATTTAGTTTTTACTTTTTAATCACATTTATTATTTTTAAATAATTTTTAGTTTTTGATTATTGCTTAATGTTTTATTCCTCTAAATAAACACAATGCCCCTTACAGGCCTCCTTTTCTGCCTGTGATGATTCCTTGTGTAATTCCTAAGTTGTCCTGTTGCTAATAGGTTTCCTTTTGCTTAGCAGGCTCTCTTCTCATCCTCTCTGCCCATATAATTACCTATATTTAGGGAAATCAGGTGAATTCTACTTGCTCGTAGAAGCTTTGTAATGTGGCAAATGCAGAAGTGACTCTTCGTACAAGGTACTATGGGAACACAGTTTGAGCCTCAGAGCATTCTGGAAAGTATCCTGGAAGTAGAAAGCTACTGCTACAGATAGTATTAAATGCCGGACTGAGGAAACTGTTTTATCTCCTATAGGAGTCTCCACTGAGCAGGGCTCACTGGTCTTTGCATTTTATGTTAGGTGCTAGCTCTAGGCAGGAAGAAGGATGTTAAAATTCCTTGATTGATCTTGTTTGGTAGACTCTCTTATGGGAATCCCTAATTAGACATTTTTTGGGTAGGTTATTTCTCCATCTGGTACCCATTGTCCATGGTTTGGGCAGACCCGGAGCCTCACTGATCTTACAGGGCTCCCCGGAGTGTGGCCTCAGGAAAACAGGCTGTAGTAGATCTGCCTGCTGCGGGGCAAGGTTAAATGAGTCCTCTGGCAGTCATATGCCTCGGTCTCCTGGTGGGGGCTAGTGTTGCTGTCCACTCAGCACACTGCTTCCTCTCTTTGCTTATGATAATAGCATTCTTTCACTTGAGGACTGGCTTTTCCCTCTTTGTTGTTTTACCCAAGGGGGCAGATAACACTAGTGAGGATAAAAATTGGAATCTTGACTAAAGACCCACAGGCACCCAGGGCTCTTGGATCTTTCCACAATGAGAGCATCAACGTCAGTTTCCCCATTCCTGAACATCTGATTACATCCCCAGGGGTCTGAGATTGTTCAGGCTTCCCGTAGTTGCACACGCCACCACAGTAACCATCCAATAAGCACTTTTCTCCCTTCGTTTAAGTTATACTCAGATTCTGTCACTAGCTCTCTAGAATCTTAGCAGATGCAAGAGCTCACCAGTGTCAGTAGATACATGGAGCAGGAGACAAAGCCCTGGCTGTGCTCAGTACATCATTATTTGAGGAGCTCTCTATGTTAATCTGAGGCCATAGAAGGCCTTTTGTGAATTCTAGACCACAAAGTTAGGAAGACTGGGTCCCTTTACCATATCAGCAAATTGAGTTTCCTGGAGGGTTGAGGACTTGGCAGGATGGAGGGAAGGAGTCCATGACAATTTTTGTAAGATGGTGATTTTGTCCAGGCTGATTGTGAGCTGATTTTGGGGACTCTTGCTGGTTTCTTAGAGTCAGAACCAGGAAGCTCTCATCTGTTTGTGATTACAAGGCTCAGCATGCCCCACTATAGGCCCCCTGGCGCCTTTCCTCTTCGGAAACACATTCAGCACATTTTTAGAAACCGCACTGAGAAGCCCTCCCTGAGAAAGTGACTACACACTGCTTAATATTCTGAAAACATAAATAGCTGCTGAGAAGCCAGTCATAAACTACTTGGGAAAGCTGACTTGGCACTGTGAGAAAGCCAGCTGTTGCTGGCATTTGATTGGCGGAGATTATAAAATTTCTTGCCATGTCAGGATTGTCAATGAACACATATTAAGCTTGTTCCTCATCTTACATGCTGAAGCATTCTGGTTAAATTTGTGTTCTTTTGGACATTTGGAGAGATAAGGTGCATTAGGATGGACGTGTCTCTCCTGGCACCATATGTTCTGGGTTGAACTGTGACCCCTCAAAAGATATATTGAAGTCCTAATCCACAGTAGCCCAGAAAGTGACATCATTTAAAAACAGTGTCTTTGTATGTATCATTAGTTCAGATGAGGTCTTACTGAAATAGAATGGGCCCTTATTCCGATAGGACTGGTGCCGTTATTGGAAGAGGAAAGAGAGACACCCAAAGAGAATGCCATGTGATGGCTAATGCAGAGATTGGAGTGGTCCAGTGGCAAGCCATGGGATGCCAAGGATTGGTGGTGGCCAACTCCAGACACTAGGAAAGGCAAGGAAGGATTCTCCTTTGCACATTTCAGGGGGAGTGCAACCCTGCTGACATCCTGATTTTAGATTTCTAGCCTCCAGAACTGTAAATCAAACAATTTCTATTGTTTTAGGCTGCCCATTTGAGATACTTTGTTCCAGAAGCCCTAGGAAACTGATATGCCATGGTTCTAACCATCTCCCTGCCCTATATCACACTGGACCTCTCATTCCCATTCTTTCATTCATGTGTTCATTGAACATCATTAAGCATTGACCACGTTTTAGATTCAGTTTTGAGTGCTGGGAATATGTGGTTTGAGGCCACAGTCCCTACCGTCAAGGATCTGAGAAAATTGGGAGGGAATAGACATGCGCCTACCAACAGATGAGTCCTACTGTGCCTTAGATTCTTAGCATTTGTCCTCCTTTATTGAACTGTAAGTTAGGGTGTGTGTGTGTCTGTGTGTGTGTGTGTGAGAGAGAGATCTTTAATCACATTGATCTAAACTCCTCAAAACCTATTCTTTTTCTTAACTGTTTTATCATGAAAATTTTTGAATAAACATTCAAATTAAACTGCATTAATCACCCAT
>NW_012102710.1:2055576-2059195 GCF_000951045.1 Mandrillus leucophaeus
GAACAAATTCTTTCTCGCAGTCATCAGGAGAAACCAACCCTGCCAACACCTTGATCTTAGACTTGTAGCCTCCAGGATTGGGAGATAATAAATTTCTGTTACTTAAACCACTCACAGAAGTAAAATCTAAACTTTAAAATGTTCTGGTGAAAAACAATACAACTGAGAGTCTATGAGCTTATCTAAAACAACAACAACAATGGCAAATTTTTGAAAACAATAGCAGACGTGAAGCCAGGAAAAATTTCCTCACTACTAAAAGTTCCTTCTTTTTTTGGACAGGACACTAAGGGACAAATGAATGATTTTCTCACAGTCTCTGTACCTTTGTTTTTCTCTGGAAGGTGTGGTTTCTGCTGTGTTTGTGTTCTGAGTAGGGGGAGTGTAAGTTACATGTCTCCATTCTGGTACTGTGGAAGAACATGTCTGGCTGTCACAAGACGACATAAAAGCAAGTTAAAATGACAACAATTTAATATTAATTCTTCCAATTATTTAAAAATTTTAACCCCAATGCCTATTCTAAGTCCCAACTAGACATTGTGTTGTGATAAGAACACACAAGATGCGGATTTAAAGTAAGCAGCTCTGCAGTGACCATTTAGAGCCATATGACGTTGGGCAACTTGCTCAAAATGTCTCAGCTTCCGTTTTTAAAACTGCAAACTGGTGGTAAAAGTAATATTCACTTATCCATTGATTTATGTATTCACTAAGTGTTGAGCATGTACTATATGTGATTATACTCTAAGCACTGCAAATATGTCAGTAGACAAAGCAGCAAGTCTATGCCATCTCAGACTTTACATTTTAGTTGCAGAGACAGGCAATGGATAACTAAACACAATTCAGAGAGTGACATGAAACCTGAAGAAAATAGAGTAGGGTAAAGAGATGGAGCATCACTGGAAGGTAAAGAGCTAAATGATAAGTAGAGGTCAACCCATACCAAGATATAGGGAATTAGTGTTTCAGTTAGAGAAACTGGAAAATGTAACATGTCTGATGCTGGAGTTAATGTGGTGTGTATAAAGCTGGCAAGAAGCCCAGTGTGGCTAGAGTGTGGAAATCAAGGAGAGGCACATGGTTGCTGAGATAGGAGGGAGAGGCAGGGGCTGGATCATGTGGACAAATGTAAGGGGTTTGTATTTTATTTTGAGTGCAACAGGAAGCCACTGAAGTAGTGAATTAATGTATTTATTTTTCCCTCTAACTACTGTGTGAACAAGTTTGGAAATATGGATGCCAGTTCTGGGGAAACTCTAGTATCTAGGTTCTAGAAGGAGAGATTGTGTCTGATCGAATTTCAGACATATTTTAAGCTAGAGCAAAACGACTCATTGATATATTAAGTAGGAAAAGAGAAAAACAGGAATGTCATCTGAAGTTTTGGATTGAGCAACTGTTATTGACCAAATTATGTATCTCTCCATGTCCAGCATTTGTATGTTGAAGTTCTAGCCACAGTACCTCAGGACGTGACTATATTTGGAGGCAAGGTCTTTCAAGAGGTAATTAAGTTAAAATGAAGCCTTTAAGGTAGACCTTAATCCAATATGACTGACAATCCCTATACAGAAAGGACATTTGTACACACAGAAAGACATTAGACATGTGCGTGTGCACAGAGAGATGACCATGTGAAGACACAAGGAGAAGTCCACTGTCTGCAAGCCCAGGAGAGAGGTCTCAGAAGGAACTAAAGGTGCAAACATCTTGATCTTGAGTTCCTAGCCTCAGAATCAAGAGCAAATAAATCTCTTTGTTAAACCACCAGTCTGTGGTATTTTGTGACGGCAGCAGTAGCAAACTAATAAAGCAATTGAATATTACTGGTGCCGTGTATTAAAAGAAAACTGGGAGCAAACACAGGAGGTTTGAATATGTGTGTGTGGAGGGGTGGTGGCAGTGGTGGTGAGAAATCAAGAGTTCTATTCTAACCTTGTTCAGACTGAGATGCCCACTAAACATCCAGTTGGGGACTCCTGGGGGCAATGAGACTCATAATTTTGGTGCTTGATAGCACTCAGCATATACAGCAGTCCCACTACGGTGGTTTCAGTTTCCTTTCTGTGGTTTCAGTTATCTGTGGCACAGTACAAGAAGATATTTTGAAAAGGAAGGGAAAGAGAGGCCATATTTATATAATTTTATTATAGTATACTGTTATACTTGTTTTCTTTTATTATTATTGTTAATTTCTTACTATGCCTAATTTATAAATTAAACTTTGTCATAGGTCTGTATGTATAAGAAAAATCATAGTCTCTATAGGATTTGGTACTATCCATGGTTTCAAGCATCCACTGGGAGTCTTGGAACATACTCCACATGGATAAGGGGGCACTACTGTAGATGGTATTTACAGTCTTGGGGGCATGATGAGATCACCAGTGAGGCCATGGAGAGAGAAGCATGGAGACTGTGCCCTGAGGCACTTCAAGATAGACATGCAAAAGAGACTGTTCAGGTGTCCTTGGTGAGCTAGGAGGAAAGAGTAGGAAAGGGGTGGTGCCCTGAAAATCAAGTGAAGGCAGTATTTAAGGAGAGAGGAAAAAACCAATTCTGTCAAATGCTGTGGAGATTTGGCATAAGGTGAAACAGAAAATAGGTCTCTAGAGTTGGCAACTTGAAGGTTGTTAATAACCTTGAAAGAGTAGTTTTAGTGATTTGATGAGGTAGTTTGTATTTGAGATGGGCTGAAAGGAGAATGGAAGTAAGAAACTGAAATCATGCAGAAAAAACTCTTTTGAGGGGTTGTTTTTAAGAGAAGCAAAGAAACGGGGAGGTGGCCTAAATGAAATGTGGGGTGAGTGGAAATGTTTTTGTTAAGATGGGTTTTGTTATGGCACCTTTGAATACAGTTTGGAATAGTCTAGCAGGTGGAAAGCGGTAAAGATTCAGGTGATGAGAGAAAAAAATAGTTGTAGAAGAAAACTTGTTTAATAGGTGAGAAGAGACAGAATCCAGATCAAAGAAGTAGCTCCAAATAGGCACAGTGACGTTCACTCACTTTAGCAGAAAGCAAGGCAAAATGCTCCCTCATCTCCCTCAAACCAAATCTGCCACCCTTTCTCTATCGGTACCTGTGCATTTTGCCTTGCTTCCTGCTAAAGTTTTCTCAGTTTAATAAGAAATGCAATTACCAGCTGAGAGTTTCAGGGAAATACTGAATTTCCCTGAAATGGGGAAATGGAAAATTAACATGTTTGAAAACATCAGATAAGATATACAATGGTCACCCAGAGAATGAGAAAGTAAATTTATTAAGCACGTAAGTCAGAGTGGTTAAGCAGAGTTGAGTGACCACTGGATTTTTGGTTTTTAAAATTTAACTTTTACTTTAAGTTCAGAGGTACCCGTGCACATTTGTTACATAGGTAAACTTGTGTCATTGAAGTTCATCAGGGATATTGGCCTGAAACTTTTTTTGTTGTGTCTCTACCAGGTTTTGGTATCAGGATGATGCTGGGGATTACAGGTGCATGCCACCATACCCAGCTTATTTTTGTATTTTTACTAGAGACAGGCTTTCGCCATGTTGGCCATGCTGGTCTCAAACTCCTGACCTCAGGTGATCTGCCTGTCTTGGCTTCCCAAGGTCCTGGGATTACAGGCA
>NW_012102710.1:2060680-2063794 GCF_000951045.1 Mandrillus leucophaeus
AACTTAGTGTCTGGATTCAATGACTGTTACCATTTTGTCATATTTGGTTTTAAAACCTGTGTTTTAATTTCTTTACATATATTGTATTCCAATAGGAGTAGTAACAATACCCAGCTCATGGGGATGTTGTAAGCAAGAAATGCATCCACATGTAAAAAGTAATTAAAACAGTGCCTTTCAACATGTAAACACTCAATAAATATTAGTTCTTTCAATAATTATATCCTAGAGTTCTTGGGAAATAGTAGGAGTCTTACTCTCACAAGTGGGGCTGGAGTGATCCTAAAGTGGGTGAATCATGTGAAGATTTTGACCTTATTTGATTCATTCTCCAGCTTTTCCCCCTTTAAGGCATGTTGATTTCTGTACCCTTTGAAGCAGTACCTGGCACATACTTAGCTCATAAGAGGCATTCAGTAAATAGCTTGCTGAATGAGTCGTATTTAACATGCTGCTATTTGTTCATGCACTTATTCACCTACTTATTTGTCAAATATGTATTGAGCATCCTTTTTGTGCTAGGCATTTGACTCTGTGCTGTGACCTCATTGATGAATAAGATGAAGTCTCTTTTACCAAGAAACTTAAACTTAGTCTTGTTGATAATTGATTTTGAATTCATCTTCAGTTTTGTATATAGCTCATTTTATCAGCCAGACTAGAAAACCTCTGTGACCAGAGACTGCTTTCTACTTCTCTTTTATTAAAGGCAGGAGTCATGAGAAGGTTAGCATACAGTAAAGCAAGGCTTTAGAATCACATAAAAATGCCAAGACATCAAAACTTTTCCATTATGTTGACAATAAATATTTCACTTTGCCTATCTTTATCTCAATACTTTTCTTTGTCAAGTAGGAATATTATTCACCTGGATGTTTTAAGAGCAGAATAAGATAATGTAATGAATTCGTTAGATAAAATTGATTTGAAATTAATTCAATTCAATGATATTGAATTAAATAATGAAAAAATAGTGTGTTCTCAGTGAATATATTATTTTTTTATCTGCTCCCCCTTTCTTTCCAGAAATGGTGAGTTTGAGGATATCGTGAAAGAGGTTGATTTGTTCCTTTTACAATTTTCTGGCAATAGAATATCTGATTCATTAGAGTACTTGTAAGAATTGTTAATGGGTGAATGGTGACCCCCGCCCCCACCCCAACATTCATATGTTGACATTTTCAATCCTGGTACCTCAGGCTATAACCTTATTTTGAGATAGGATGTTTACAGAGGTAATCAAGTCAAAATGACATTATGAAGGTGGGCATGAATTTAATACGACTAGAGTTCTTTTAAAAAGGGGAAATTTGGAGACAGATACAAACATAGGCAGAATGCCACAGAACAAATTCTTTCTCGCAGTCATCAGGAGAAACCAACCCTGCCAACACCTTGATCTTAGACTTGTAGCCTCCAGGATTGGGAGATAATAAATTTCTGTTACTTAAACCACTCACAGAAGTAAAATCTAAACTTTAAAATGTTCTGGTGAAAAACAATACAACTGAGAGTCTATGAGCTTATCTAAAACAACAACAACAATGGCAAATTTTTGAAAACAATAGCAGACGTGAAGCCAGGAAAAATTTCCTCACTACTAAAAGTTCCTTCTTTTTTTGGACAGGACACTAAGGGACAAATGAATGATTTTCTCACAGTCTCTGTACCTTTGTTTTTCTCTGGAAGGTGTGGTTTCTGCTGTGTTTGTGTTCTGAGTAGGGGGAGTGTAAGTTACATGTCTCCATTCTGGTACTGTGGAAGAACATGTCTGGCTGTCACAAGACGACATAAAAGCAAGTTAAAATGACAACAATTTAATATTAATTCTTCCAATTATTTAAAAATTTTAACCCCAATGCCTATTCTAAGTCCCAACTAGACATTGTGTTGTGATAAGAACACACAAGATGCGGATTTAAAGTAAGCAGCTCTGCAGTGACCATTTAGAGCCATATGACGTTGGGCAACTTGCTCAAAATGTCTCAGCTTCCGTTTTTAAAACTGCAAACTGGTGGTAAAAGTAATATTCACTTATCCATTGATTTATGTATTCACTAAGTGTTGAGCATGTACTATATGTGATTATACTCTAAGCACTGCAAATATGTCAGTAGACAAAGCAGCAAGTCTATGCCATCTCAGACTTTACATTTTAGTTGCAGAGACAGGCAATGGATAACTAAACACAATTCAGAGAGTGACATGAAACCTGAAGAAAATAGAGTAGGGTAAAGAGATGGAGCATCACTGGAAGGTAAAGAGCTAAATGATAAGTAGAGGTCAACCCATACCAAGATATAGGGAATTAGTGTTTCAGTTAGAGAAACTGGAAAATGTAACATGTCTGATGCTGGAGTTAATGTGGTGTGTATAAAGCTGGCAAGAAGCCCAGTGTGGCTAGAGTGTGGAAATCAAGGAGAGGCACATGGTTGCTGAGATAGGAGGGAGAGGCAGGGGCTGGATCATGTGGACAAATGTAAGGGGTTTGTATTTTATTTTGAGTGCAACAGGAAGCCACTGAAGTAGTGAATTAATGTATTTATTTTTCCCTCTAACTACTGTGTGAACAAGTTTGGAAATATGGATGCCAGTTCTGGGGAAACTCTAGTATCTAGGTTCTAGAAGGAGAGATTGTGTCTGATCGAATTTCAGACATATTTTAAGCTAGAGCAAAACGACTCATTGATATATTAAGTAGGAAAAGAGAAAAACAGGAATGTCATCTGAAGTTTTGGATTGAGCAACTGTTATTGACCAAATTATGTATCTCTCCATGTCCAGCATTTGTATGTTGAAGTTCTAGCCACAGTACCTCAGGACGTGACTATATTTGGAGGCAAGGTCTTTCAAGAGGTAATTAAGTTAAAATGAAGCCTTTAAGGTAGACCTTAATCCAATATGACTGACAATCCCTATACAGAAAGGACATTTGTACACACAGAAAGACATTAGACATGTGCGTGTGCACAGAGAGATGACCATGTGAAGACACAAGGAGAAGTCCACTGTCTGCAAGCCCAGGAGAGAGGTCTCAGAAGGAACTAAAGGTGCAAACATCTTGATCTTGAGTTCCTAGCCTCAGAATCAAGAGCAAATAAATCTCTTTGTTAA
>NW_012102710.1:2067269-2069871 GCF_000951045.1 Mandrillus leucophaeus
ACATCAGATAAGATATACAATGGTCACCCAGAGAATGAGAAAGTAAATTTATTAAGCACGTAAGTCAGAGTGGTTAAGCAGAGTTGAGTGACCACTGGATTTTTGGTTTTTAAAATTTAACTTTTACTTTAAGTTCAGAGGTACCCGTGCACATTTGTTACATAGGTAAACTTGTGTCATTGAAGTTCATCAGGGATATTGGCCTGAAACTTTTTTTGTTGTGTCTCTACCAGGTTTTGGTATCAGGATGATGCTGGGGATTACAGGTGCATGCCACCATACCCAGCTTATTTTTGTATTTTTACTAGAGACAGGCTTTCGCCATGTTGGCCATGCTGGTCTCAAACTCCTGACCTCAGGTGATCTGCCTGTCTTGGCTTCCCAAGGTCCTGGGATTACAGGCCTGAGCCACCGCACTCGGCCAGCATTTGAGTCTTTAATGCATCTCTTGTTGATTTTTGTATATGCCGTATGGAAGGGATCCAGTTTCAATCTTCTGCATATGGCTAGCCAGTTATCCCAGCACCCTTTATTAAATAGGGAATCCTTTCCCTATTGCTTGTTTTTGTCAGGTTTGTCGACAATCAGGTGATTGTAGTTGTGTGATCTTATTTCCAGGTTCTCTATTCTGCTCCATTGCTCAATGTGTCTGTTTTTGTACCAGTACTATTTTGTTTTGGTTACTGCAGCCCTGTAGTATATAGCTCGAAGCAGGGTAATGTGATGTCTCCAGCTTTATTCTTGTTACTTAGGATTGCCTTGGCTGTTCGAGTTCTTTTGTTTTGGTTCCACATGAATTTAAAATGGTATTTTCTAGTTATATGATGAATGTCATTGGTAGTTTAATAGGAATAGCATGAATCTATAAATTGCTTTGGGCAGTATGGCCATTTTAATGATATTAGTTCTTCCTATCCATGAGCATGGACTATTTTTCCATTTGTTAGTGTCATCTCTGAATTTTTTGGCAATGTTTGGTAGTTCTCATCATAGGAATATTTCACCTCTCTGGTTAGCTGTTTGCCTAGGTATTTTATTCTTTTTGTGGCAATTGTGAATGGGATTGTGTTTCTGATTTGGCTCTCAGCTTGACAATTGTTGGTGCATAGAACTGCTAGTGATTTTTGTACAGATTTTGTATCCTGAGACTTTGCTGAAGTTGTTTATCAGCTTTAGAAGCTTTTGGGTCAAGCCTATAGGCTGTTCTAGATCATATCATCTGCAAAGAGGGATAGTTTGACTTTATGTTTAAAGTGACACTAGTCAGCATACTTGTGAGCTTTTCACCAGTTATATCTTGGAACTCAAGTGTAGTAATAAAATAGTTAAGGGATGAGATTTACTAGGACCCCAGGGTTTTGTGACATGGAATATGATGGGAAAAGCAGGAAAAGGGGAGCCAAGTGAGCAAGCTAGGGTGTTGATGTACTAATTGACCATGGCATCTAAGGCCGGTAAGGAAAGGTATGGGTAGATGAAAAGGAGCACAAAACTATAGCAACACTCTTGTGAGATCATTGGATTGGATTTCTCAGTGGGGCCAAAGAAGAGGGCAAGTTTAACACTGAAGAGTGAGCTGTAGATTACAAGGTGGTAACCAGAAAGTGAGATACTTGAAATTGATCTTTGGAGGTGGAATGATTGTTGGCAATGACAAAATCCAGGAAATGACCATGGCAACCACAGCCTTGGAGTAGTCATCATAGGAGGAGTGGAGGATAAGATTCCTTGGTGGAGGATGCCATGGGACCAAGAATCCAGAGTGAGTTATGCAGATGTTGAAGTCACCAAAAAAAGCCATCTAAAACTGAATTCCCGATCTCACTCACTAAACACGCTCCCCCTGCTGTCTTTTCCACTCAAACTGCAGGCACTCAATCCCAGCCTGTGAAAGCTAACGTGAAAGTTGATAGTGTCCCCATCCTGGTTACCCATACCCCAAATCTTGGAGCATAAATGAATGATCTTTTTCAATAATTCATTTATCATGTGTCAATATAATCTTTATGTTTCTAAGTAAATGATTATTTTTTTCATTACATCCCACATTTAATTACTCAGCAAATCCTCATAGCTATTCCTTCAAATTATATACAGACTCCAAACACTATTACCTAAATTGTGTATCTTTCAAATTATTGCAATAACTTGTCAGCTGCTCGTCCATCTCCTATTTTATTTAATAGAGCAGCTGGAGTAAACCCTTACAAACATTAACCTGGTCCTGTTGATCCCGTGCTCAAAACCGCACAGGGGCTTCACATGCCAGCTTGACTAACTTCTGAATCCTTACCATGTCCAGTCAATTGCACTTGTCCCTCATTTCTCTGACCTCATCTCTATTCTCCCATTGCTTACTGTGCTCCAGCCACTCTGGCCTTTGTACTTTCCGAACGTATTCCTTGGGCATATTCCAGCCTCAAGGATTTGGTATTTATTATTGCTTCTGCCTAGAACTCTCTTGATATGGTTTAGCTCTGTGTCCCCACCCAAATCTCATCTTGAATTGTACTCCCATAATTCCCACATGTTGTGAAAGGGACCTTGTGGGAGAAAATTGAATCATGGGGGCGGTTCCCCCATACTGTTCTCATGATAGTGA
>NW_012102710.1:2070456-2082405 GCF_000951045.1 Mandrillus leucophaeus
TTTTTTGAGGAGAAATTCAAGCTGGCTGTAGAAATTTGCTTAAGTAACAAGGAGCTGAATGTTAATCTAGACAATGGGGAAAATGTCTCCAGGGCATGTCATATGTCTTCATGGCAGCCCTCCCATCACAGACCCAGAAGTCTGGGTGGAAAAAAAAATAGTTATATGGTCTGGGTCCCCCGCCCCCATGCTGTGTGCAGCCTTGCAACTTGCTGCCCTGCACCCCAGATGCTCCAGCCAGGCTAAAATGTGCCAAGGTAAAGCTCAGCCCATGGTTTCAGAGGGTGTAAGCCCCAAACCTCGGCAGCTTCTCTGTGGTGTTGAGCC
This sequence comes from Mandrillus leucophaeus, assembly GCF_000951045.1. NCBI lineage: Eukaryota > Metazoa > Chordata > Mammalia > Primates > Cercopithecidae > Mandrillus > Mandrillus leucophaeus. The sequence continues at coordinate 2,070,784 of NW_012102710.1, forward strand.
TACGGGTGTACAGAAGTCAAGATATGAGATTTGGGAATCTCCACCTAGATTTCAGAAGATCTATGGAAAGTTTGCTGCAGGGGCAGGGCCCCCTTGGAGAACCTCTGCTAGGATGATACAGAAGGGAAATGTGGGATTGGAACCCCCACACCGAGTCCCTACTGGGGCACTGCCTAGCAGAGCTATGAGAAGAGGGCCACTGTCCTCCAGATCCCAGAATGATGGATCCACTGACAGCTTTCACTGTGCACCTGGAAAAGCTTCAGACACTCAATACCAGCCTGTGAAAGCAGCCAGGAGTGGGGCTATATCCTGTAAAGCCACAGGATTGGAGCTGCCCAAGACTGTGAGAACCCACCTCTTGCATCAGTGTGACCTGGGTGTGAGACATGGAGTCAAAGGAGGTCATTTTGGAGCTTTAGAATTTGACTGCTTTGCTGGATTTCACACTTGCATGGGGCCTGTAACTTTTTTGTTTTGTTTTGTTCAACTTCTCTTATTTGGAATGGCTGTATTTACCCAATACCTGTGTACCCCCATTGTATCTAGGAATTAACTAGCTTACTTTTGATTTTATAGGCTCATAGGTGGAAGAGACTTGCCTTGTTTCAGATGAGACTTTGGGCTGTGGAGCTTTGGGTTAATGCTGAAATAAATTAAGACTTTGGGGGATGTTGGGAAGGCATGATTGGTTTTGAAATGTGAGGACATGAGATTTGGAAGGGCCAGGTGTAGAATGATAGGTTTGGCGGTGTTCCCTCACAAATTTCAACTTGACTTATATTCCCGTAATTCCCATGTGTTGAGGGAGATAATTTGAATCATGGGGACAGTTTCCTCCATAATGTTCTCATAGTAATGAATAAGTCTCACAAGATCTGATGGGTTTATCAGGGGTTTCAGCTTTTGCTTCTTCCTCATTGTCTCTTTCCACCACCATGTAAAAAGTGTCTTTCACCTCCCGCCATGATTCTGAGGCCTCCCAAGACATGTGGAACTGTAAGTCCAATTAAACCTCTTTTTCTCTCCAGTCTTGGGTATGTCTTTATCAGCAGCATGAAAACAGACCAATACAGCTCTTTACCTACAGAAATTCATGACCTGCTTTGTCATTTGTCACCTTGTTCAACTGTCAGCTTCTCAGTGTGGCCTTCCTTTAATATACTGTTAAAAATTTACATAAATTTACCTCCCACTATCAGAATAACCTGACTAGCCCCTTCCAGCTTTGCTTTTCTCCATAACTTATATAAATGTGTGTATCTGTATACATTTATATGTATGCATGTTGCAAATATATGTATGTATACATGTTTTCATTAAATCACATGCTAAATGAAGACTGGGATATTTAATTTATTAATTTGTCTATTACTGTAAACTAGTAGCTGAAACTGAACCTAATACAAAGTGGACCCTCTAAAAATATTTGTTGAGTAAAAAAATTAATGATGAAAGGAATAATGATAGAGAAGAAGACAGGAAAGCAGATGCTAATATCGCCAATGAAGAAGGAACAGTGATCAGGAGAGCGTTGGATGAGAGCAGCATGGCTATATTGGAGAAGGAGGGGTTATTAAGTGGAGTGGAAGTCAGGAGGAGTTGGAGTTCTTGGCAGGGGCAAGTGAGGAGAAATGGTATGAAGGGAGCAACAGTAGCAAACAGAATATTCTACCTGACCATTTGATCTTCTGGTATGTGTACAATGAAGACAGTAACTGGAACATAGAGAGAAGAGACTGAGGACCTTGGGAAGGATTTGGTTGATGGATAACAGACAGGTCCCGAGGGCAGAATGTGATGGGAATTCAAAATCGAACAGCTACTTTGAAAAACAATTTGACGTTTTCTTATACAGTAAAATATTGCACTTATTATGCAGCCCAACAATCCCACTCCTAGGTATTTACCTAACAGAAATGTAAATATATGTCTATACAGAGATTTTTCTGTTCATAGTAGCTTTATTCATAATGACTAAAAACTGGACACAACCCAAATGTCCATCAACTGATAGATGGAGAAACACATTGTGGTGTATTTACTCAATTGATTAATGTTCATAAATGAAAAGGAAAATAGTATTGATGCATAAAATAACATGCATAAATCTCGAAAACATTACGCTAAGTAAAAGAAGCCAGACACCAAGACTACACATTGTATGATTCTGTTTATATGAAATTATCAAACAAAAGGCAAAAACTATAGTGACAGAAAGATTACTGGTTGCTAGGAGCTGGGATCGAGTAGGAGATTGACTACAAAGGAACATGAGGTTGCATTTTAGGGTAATGGGAATGTTCTAAATCATGAGGGTAGTGGCAGTTGGGTGACTATATTTATTTTTCAAAACTTCTAATTTTACACTTAATAGTGGAGTATCTTATTGCATTAAATTATACCTAAATTGATTAAAATAATTAACATATTTATGTTTTGGTTTACTGTGTGTCTCAGTCCTAGAATCAAAAATGTATACTTCTTGAAGGCAGTATCAAAACCAGTATTCTCTCTCTCTCTCTCTCTCTCTTTTTGAGACAGGATCTCTGTCACCCAGACTGGAGTGCAGTGGTGCAATCACTGCTAACTGCAGCCACAATCTCCCAGGCTCCAGTTATCCTCTGGCCTCAGCCTTCCAAGTAGCTGGGACTACGGGCACATGCCACCTTGTCTGGCTAATTTCTTTCTGTATTTTTTTGTTTTTTTGGTAGAGAAAGGGTTTGGCCATGTTGCTCAGCCTGGTCCTGAACACCCTGGACTCAAGTGATCTGCCCACCTCAGTCTCCCAAAAAATCCAGTATTCTTGGTATATAATAGGTTATAAATATTTATTGAATGAATATGTTACATATTTCTGACAATAACTTCAAACTCATATTTCTGTGATTAAATCTAGTATTTATCATTTACAATTGGTATCACCTTGGACAATACACTTAACATTCCTATGCCTTGGTGTTGGGATTAAAAATGAAATTTCTTTCATAGAGCTATTATGAAAAGGAAATAATTAACAGGCATAATGTGTTTTCAGCTCTATCAGGCATATATGCTAACTGTACAATAAGTCAAATTTGTCATCATGATTATTTTATATGACTTCATATTATCTCAACTGCCTATGACTTAATTATGTCTGTTATTATTGTACATTTCCTAAGATTAGAGACTTTGCTTGTAGTTTTTGCATCTTTTATTGCCTGAAATTTGTAGCACACAGTAAGTACTCACTTAACATTTATTGAAGATTCCTTAATTCTTTAAATGTTTAAGAATCATCTTCTCTCATGCCTTGGGATGTTTATATGTGTTATCGCCCTTTCCTGCAAATATTGCCTACATCCTCATATACATGCACACACACATAAATGACTTTGGGACTTTTTGTTTAGGTCTAAGCACAGTTTCATGCAAAAAAAAAAAAAAAAAAAAGTCTCTGACTTCCCAGAAGAGATCAGATTGCTTTGGTTTTTGCTTTTATAGTACTCAATATTCAACTTCTTGACAGGAAGGAGAAGGTGGGGAGGAGGAAGGCAGTTAGCTGGGGTTGTTAAGTTGGAAAATAGTTGTTTTTTTGTTTTGAGGGGGGATGGTTTATTTTATTTTATTAATTTTATTTCAACTTATTTTGAGTTGAATTTCCAAACCTGGGCTAAATTCCGTGTGGTTCAAGAGTAACCACCAGATGGGAAGAGAATACAGATCAGCTTGTCCAATAAAGAAAGGAAAAATCCAAAGGAGATTATTTCCATAGACTTATCAACTTCTAAGCAAAGTAAGAGAGCTATCTTATGCAATGGTTGTGTTTGGAGAAGGTAACTGGCAAGAAACTATGAAGTGTGACATCGTCTACCCAGATATTTGTTTGCTCAGGAATCTGTAGTTGTTCCTTTTTGATTATGGTCAAATTTTTAGACTGGTGTTCAAGGCCTTCTTTGTAGCCCAGATGTACTTTTTCTATTATTCTCTTTCCCTGTATTCAAAGAGGACTTCATTCCATTTCTTTATTATAAAGGCTCAAAGTTGGTTCTTTTTCTCACATGTCCAGTTCCTGAGCATCCACAACTCTTTCTGAAATATCTATTCTGATTTTCATATGCTACAAGATTCCTTCTCATTGTTTATGAACTCCACTTCAATAAATAGTTCAAAATCCACAAAGATGTCTAATAGATAGTTAGGCTTGAAAAAAGTTGTTTGAAATAAATGTATAATTACACATCCTGGTGATTTCTTATAGTTCATATAGAGTCACAAGAATTTTACTTTAGTTGATTTCTTCAATTGTATCTTAGTCAGCTATTTATGAACATGTGCTAGAAAATGTGGATGGCCTTGAAGGGAGAATGGAGAGTTAAATACAATTATTTTGATTAAAAATTTTCAGTACAGTTGTCAAAATGACCCAGTAAACAGGAGATTGCAACCCAGTGTCGACAGTCCTACACTCAGGGAAGCTCAGCAAGCTGAGGCAATGCTTTAATGAACAAATAGAGGGTCAGAGAAAGCTCCCCAGAAAGGATGGAGGCACTGCCCCTCTTCTCTGATCCTGCTGACCTTTCTTGAAGGTAACTCCTTTGTTCCAATGGAAAATACTAGCAAAACTTTTCCATAGGGTTCAGAGAGGTATGTATCAACAAAACATTAGCACAGGCCAAACAATGCAGAGACTTCTTAATCATAGTAACAGCTCTTTGGGGTAGAGAGTATCATTATACTCATTTTACCCAGGAGAAAATAGAGGGTAAGTGAGATTAACTGACTTTGCTGAGGACACACAGCTGGTGAGCGTGAGCCCTGTCTGTCTCCCAATGCAGTACTGTTGCCTACTAAAGGCAAAATCAAATCAACAAACCCCCAACTTCTGCTTACAATAAAAGCGCTGTAAAAATTGGCCCCCAATAATCATTCTTAAAAAACACACACCCAGTAGTGTAATGGTAATGATGATAAGAATAATAGCATTACCTCTTAACCAGGCTGCCTGCTTTAATCTTGATTGAAAGCCTCATATTTACCCCATTAATGCAGCTCATGAAGAGCTGAGAAATGTGAAGGAGCTTGTCTAAGGCAGGAAACCCACCCAGGAGCAGAGCTAGGTCCAAATGGAGCTCTTTGATCCCTGGTTTGATGCTTATTCCTCTACATGGTGGGGGGGGGGCGTCTCTGAGTTTAGAAATTAATATTCTAATTATTCTTTTAAAATATATATATATACACATTTATGGGATACAAGTGCAGTTTTGTTACACAGGTATATTGCAGAGTGGGTAGTGGTGAAGTCTGAAATTTTGGTGTAACCATCACCGAAATAGTATACATTGTACCCATTAAATAATTTCTCATCCCTCACCCACCTCCCAGCCTCCCACCTTTCCAGGTCTCCAGTCTATTATTCCGTGATCTGTGTCCATGAGTACACTTTATTTGATTCTCACTTATAAGTGAGAACATGTGTTATTTGAGTTTTGCAGCAACATGGATGAAACTGGAGTCCGTTATCTTAAGTGAAATAACTCAGAAACAGAAAGCCAAATACCACATGCTCTAATTACTCTTCGTCACTATTTTCACATGCTCTGCACAACAGCACAGTATTTTAATTGTGTAGCAAATGGAGACAGATTAACATAATTAAACATTGCTTCTTTCCTTACCTGGCTTGCTGGGAATATTATTGAGAAGGAAGCTGATTCAACACACGGATACATGTTCTATAATGCTTGAAGAGAAAGTGTGGATAATATGAGAGGACTTTTGAAAACAAACCTCGGTTGGGATACAGCAAATGATTAATAACCTAAGAAATGGAAATGTCAAGTTTATCATCTAAATGTTAGTCAGCAGACTCAAATTTGTTTTGGCAAAGCAGCAACAGTCATGCATATAGCAGAAGAAAGGCACCTCCGACACCCAAATCCCTTCTGAATATCAAGGTCTATTCCAACAAGATATTCAGAAGCACAGGCAGGGCAACTAATAATCCATTACATAAGTAGCATTTGCTTATTTTAATGACTAGGAACTTCAACTAGGTCTCTTCCACTGTAAAATGAAAAAAACAAAAGCACAAAACAAAAACATAAGCCAGTTTCTTGGGTAATGATTTGTGGTTGGTGTTCTTAGAAGTCCTAGTACCTGGCAATGACTCAGTGCTCAGGTATAGGCCAGCAATGGGAGGAGAGAGAGCCTGGCCTGATACCTATGCATATGGGAGGGGCACATACGGTCTAAGCAAACTCTAGTGCTAAAACAAAATCCTGAAATCCAACTTCCGTTCTCTGCTTAAAACCTGTCACTCTTTTGCTTTTGTTTTCAGAGAAGTGTTTGGACTTCTTATATTACTTACTACATTATTTATGATAGGTGCTTCCCCCCCCCCTCTTCAGACACATCTATTACCACTCTTCTCTTATGCCTCTTTGTGCTTCACCTTTATGAAATTCCCTGGGTTCTCAGGATGTTTCATGCTATGACTTGCCTTCAGGCTTTCGCTCATGCAGATTCTGCCTGAAATTATCTCTTTCTTTGCTTATAAGCTATTTAGATCTGGCTCTTATATCACCTGCTTGGGAAACCTTCTCTCATTTCTGCCTCATCCACCTATCACACGTGGGCTGTGTCAGTGGTCTCTTCTCCAAGCAGCCGAAGCATTCTGTTTAGTTGTTACTTGTACCTGAAAGAAAGACACTCCCTGGAAAAACAACTCCCTTACTTTTCTAAGAATTACAAATGGATTCTTACACAGCCTTTCTTCTGTGTCTAGGAATCTCAAAAAGACAATCTACCAGAGAGGTGACTTCGACCAAACAGTAAAACAAAATTAAAATGATTTAAAATGTTCTATTGGCCTGTTGGTAGTTAAGGGTTGGCCAGTGGGAGTAGATGATTCTGTACGGCACCTTGTTTCTCATACATCACCAATGATACAGGACAGAGTCTGAAGGGAAATGGCCATTGCTCTTCTAATGTTGGAAGATGATATGATCAATATGAGCAATAACAACTGTGAAAATATTCCTGCTGCCAGAAAAGCACCCTCCTTTACTTAGGATGGATTCAGATTGCCTTGTGTTTGAAAATTGATGCTTACACCCGACAGGTGTGTGTGTTTGTATATTTTCTTGATCTAACATCTATTTATTTGGTGATTAAGAAGAATGAGGGGGTTTCTTAGTTGGCTTGAGTTGCAATAAAAATACCATAGGCTGGGTAGTTTATAAACAACAGAAATTTATTTCTCAGAGTTCTGGAGACTGGGAAATCCAAGATTAAGATGCAAATCAATATCATTCCTGGGGAGGACTTGTTTCCTGACTTGCAGAAAGTCAACTTCTTGTTATGTCTTCACATGATGGAAAAAGCAAGGATCTTCCTTGGGCATCTTTTATAATAGCACTAATCCCATTAATGAGGATTTGATCCTCATGACCTAATCCTTTCTCCTACTATCATTACCTTGGGGGCTAGGATTTCAACATATGACCCTTGGGAGAACACAAGAAAACATTCAAACCATATTGGGAGCATTGCAGTACCTCACCTGGAAGAAGATAATTTGAAGGGGCTGAGGAGTTTTGATAAATGTGTAGGGCCAGAATTGGTGTTTAAATATTCTGCTGAAATATTGGACTGAAAGACAGACTCTGAAAAATGTAGCTCTGCCTCTGTGTCCTAGAGTGCAAATAGGTGAAACACTGTCAGGGCACAGATTTCTGGTCCAGACCAGCCCTGTGGATAGAAATTAGGCATCAGCACTGAAGGCTTTGAAGAAGGTCGTATTCTGACTGGAATGGGGCACTATAGATTGGTAAGTTGTCTGGGAAATCTGAACAATCGACATTTCTTATAGTTTTCTTTTGTATGATTAGGATATTCATTCACTTATTGAGCCACTGCCCTTTGGAAGGCATTGTGTTAAGTGTTGGGATAAAGGGTAGATAAGGCAGTAAAATGCTTTTTTTGATGTGATTTAGAAACTTGGTGGGACAATGCACACAATAAAAACAAATGCAAAGAAATAAACATGACAATTTCAGGTCATGACAATAGCTATGCATGAAATAAAAGGGAGATTTTTGTTAGCACCTCATGGCATGGGGGTGGGGGACAAATTGGATAGTCAGTGAAGTGGGGGCATTTGAGCTGAGACGTGACATAAGGGTGCCAGCCAAGTGAAGGTCTTGAGGGAGTAAATTTCAGATAGAAAAAAATAAATGCATAGACCCAAAGGTATGGAACCAAGCTGAACATCTTTTTTCTTTTCTTTTCTTTTTTTTTTTTTTGAATACTTTAAGCTCTGGGATACATGTGCAGAATGTGCAGGTTTGTTACATAGGTATACATGTGCCATGTTGGTTTGCTGCACCCATTGACCTGTCATCTACATTAGATATTTCTCCTAATGCTATCTCTCCCCTTGCCCCCCAACCCCCCACAGGCCTCGGAGTGTGATGTTCCCTTCCCTGTGACCATATGTTCTCATTGTTCAGCTCTCACTTATGAGTGAGAACATGTGGTGTTTGGTTTTCTGTTCCTGTGTTAGTCTGCTGAGAATGATAATTTCCCGCTTCATCCATGCCCCTGCAAAGGACATTGACTAATCTTTTTATGGCTGCATTGTATTCCGTGGTGTATGTGTGCCACATTTTCTTTTTCCAGTATAACTTTGATGGACATTTGGATTGGTTCCAAGTCTTTGCTATTGTGAATAGTGCTACAATAAACATATGTGTGCATGTGTCTCTATAGTAGAATGATTTATAATCCTTTGGGATTGCTGGGTCAAATGGTATTTCTAGTTATAGATCCTTGAGGAATTGCCACACCGTCTTCCACAATGGTTTAACTAATTTACACTCACACCAACACTGTAAAAGTGTTCCTATTTCTCCACATCTTCTCCAGCATCTGTTGTTTCCTGATGTTTTAATGATCACCATTCTAACTGGCGTGAGATGGTATCTTGTGATTTTCATTTTCATTTCTCTAATGACCAGTGATGATGAGCATTTTTTTTTCATATGTTTGTTGGCTGCATAATGTCTTCTTTTGAGAAGTGTCTGTTCATATCCTTTGTGCACTTTTTGATGGGGTTGTTTTTACCTTGTAAATTTCAATTCCTTGTAGATTCTGGAGATTAGTCCTTTGTCAGATGGATAGATTGCAAAAATTTTCTCCCATTCTGTAGGTTGCCTGTTTACTTGAGTGATAGTTTCTTTTGCTGTGCAGAAGTTCTTTAGTTGAATTAGATTCCATTTGTCAATTTTGGCTTTTGTTGCAATTGCTTTTGGTGTTTTAGTCATGAAGTCTTTGCTCATGCCTATGTCCTGAATGGTATTGCATAGGTTTTCTTCTAGAGTTTTTATGGTTTTAGGTCTTACATTAAAATCTTTAATCCATCTTGAATTACTTTTTGTATAAGATGCAAGGAAGGGGCCCAGTTTCAGTTGTCTGCATACGGCTAGCCAGTTTTCTCAACACCATTTCTTAAATAGGGAATCATTTCCCCATTGCTTGCTTTTGTCAGGTTTGTCAAAGGTCAGCTGGTTGTAGATTTATGGTGTTATTTCTGGGGCCTCTGTTCGATTCCATTGGTCTACAGATCTGTTTTGGTACCAGTACCATGCTGTTTTAATCACTGTAGCCTTGTGGTATAGTTTGAAGTCAGGCAGTGTGATGCCTCCAACTTTGTTCTTTTTGCTTAGGATTGTCTTGGCTATACAGGCTCTTTTTTGGTTCCACACGAAATTTAAAGTAGTTTTTTCTAATTCTGTGAAGAAACTCTGTGGTTACCTCATGGAAATAGCATTGAATCTGTAAACTACTCTGAGCAGTATGGCCATTTTCACGAGATTGATTCTTCCTATTCATGAGCATAGAATGTTTTTCCATTTGTTTGTGTCCTTTCTTATTTCCTTGGTTTGTAGTGCTCCTTGAAGAGGTCCTTCACATCCCTTGTAAGTTGTATTCCTAAGTATTTAATTCTCTTTGTAGCAATTGTGAATGGGAGTTCACTCATGATTTGGCTCTCTGTTTGTCTATTATTGGTGTGTAGGAATGCTTGCGATTTTTGTACATTGATGTTGTATCCTGAGACTTTGCTGAAGTTGCTTGTCAGCTTAAGGAGATTTGGGGCTGAGATGATGGGGTTTCCTAAATATACAATCATGTCATCTGCAAACAGAGATAATTTGACTTTCTCTTTTACTATTGAATACTCTTTATTTCTTTCTGTTGCCTGATTGTCCTGGCCAGAATTCCAAGTACTGTGTTGAATAGGAGTGGTGAGAGAGGCATCCCTGTCTTGTGCCAGTTTTCAAAGGGAATGCTTCCAGCTTTTGCCCATTCAGTGTGATATTGGCTGTGGATTTGTCATAAATAGCTCTTACTATTTTGAGATGCATTCCATTGATACCTAGTTTATTGAGAGTTTTTAGCATGAAGGGGTGTTGGAATTTATCAAAGGCCTTTTCTGCATCTATTGAGATAATCATGTGGTTTTTGTCATTGGTTCTGTTTATATGACGGATTGCATTTATTGATTTGCATATGTTGAGCCAACCTTGCATCCCAGGGATGAAGCCAACTTGATCGTGGTGGATTATATGCTGCTGGATTCTGTTTGGCAGTATTTTATTGAGGGTTTTCACATTTAATTTCATCATCAAGGGATATTGGCCTGAAACTTTCTTTTTTTGTTTTGTCTTTGTCTCTGCCGGGTTTTGGTATCAGGATGATGCTAGTCTCATAACATGAGTTAGGGAGGAGTCCCTCTTTTTCTGTTGTTTGGAATAGTTTCAGAAGAAATAGTACCAGCTCCTCTTTGCACCTCTGGTAGAATTTGGCTGTTAATTCATCTGGTCCTGGGCTTTTTTTGGTTGGTAGACTATTAATTACTACCTCAAATCAGAACTTGTTATTGGTCTATTCAGGAATTCGACTTCTTCCTGGTTTAGTCTTGGGACAGTGTTTGTGTCCAGGAATTTATCCATTTCTTCTAGATTTTCTAGTTTACTTGTGTAGAGGTGTTTATAGTATTCTCTAATGGTAGTTTGTATTTCTGTGGGATCAGTGGTGATCTCCCCTTTATCTTTTTTTATTGTGTCCATTTGATTATTCTTCTTTATTAGTCTAGCTGGCAGTCTATCTATTTTGTGAATTTTTTCAAAAAACTAGCTCCTGGATTCATTAATTTTTTGAATGGTTTTTGTGTCTCTATGTCCTTCAGTTCTGCTCTGATCTCAGTTATTTTGTTTTCTGTTAGCTTTTGAATTTGTTTGTTCGTTCTTCTCTAATTCTTTTAATTGTGATGTTAGGGTGTTGATTTTAGATTTTTTCCACTTTCTCCTTTGGGCATTTAGTGCTATACATTTCCCTCTAAAGACTGCTTTAGTTGTGTTCCAGAGATTCTGGTATGTCATGTCTTTTTTCTCATTGGTTTCAAAGAACGTATTTATTTCTGCCCTAATTTCGTTATTTACCTAGTAGTCTTTCAGGAGCAAGTTGTTCAGTTTCCATGTATTTGTTCAGTTTTGAGTGAGTTTCTAAATCTGGAGTTCTAATTTGATTGCACTGTGGTGTGAGAGACTGTTTGTTATGATTTCCATTCTTTTGCAA
>NW_012102710.1:2082455-2089513 GCF_000951045.1 Mandrillus leucophaeus
TTCAGTTTTGAGTGAGTTTCTAAATCTGGAGTTCTAATTTGATTGCACTGTGGTGTGAGAGACTGTTTGTTATGATTTCCATTCTTTTGCAATTGCTGAGGAGTGTTTTTACTTTCAATTACTTGGTAAATTTTAGAATAAGTGCTGAGAAAATGTATATTCTGTTGATTTGAGGCGGAGAGTTCTGCAGATCTTTATTAGGCCCGTTTGGTCCAGAGCCGATTTCAAGTCCTGAATATCCTTGTTAATTTTCTGTCTCATTGATCTGTCTAATATTGAGACTGGGGTGTTAAATTCTCCCACTGTTATTGTGTGAGAGTCTAAGTCTTTTCGTAGGTGTCTAAGAACTTGCTTTATGAATCTGGGTGCTCCTGTATTGGGTGTATATATATGTAGGATAATTAGCTCTTCTTGTTACACTGATCCCTTTACCGTTATGTAATGCCCTTCTTTGTCTGTTTTCATCATTGTTGCTTTGAAGTCTGTTTTATCACAGACTAAGATTGCAACGCCTGCTTTTTTTCTTTCCATTTGCTTGGTAAATCTTCCTCCATGCCTTTATTTTGAGCCCATGTGTGTCTTTGCATGTGAGATGGGTCTCCTGAATACAGCACACTGATGGGTCTTGACTCTTTATCCAATTTGCCAGTCTGTGTTATTGGGGCATTTAGCCTGTTTACATTTGAGGTTAATATTGTTATGTGTGAATTTGATCCTGTCATTATGATGCTAGCTGGTTATTTTGCGCATTAGTTGCTGCAGTTTCTTCATAGTGTCGATAGTCTGTGTATTTTCATTTGTTTTTAAATGGTTGGCACTGGTTTTTCCTTTCCATATTTACTTCTTCCTTCAGGAGCTCTTGTAAGGCAGGTCTGGTGGTGACAAAATCTCTCAGCATTTTCTTGTTTGTAAAGGACTTTATTTCTCCTTCACTTATGAAGCTTAGTTTGGCTGGATATGAAATTCTGGGTTGAAAATTCTTTTCTTTAAGAATGTTGAATATTGACCCATACTCTTTTCTCGCTTGTAGGGTTTCTGCAGACAGATCTGCTGTTAGTCTGATGGACTTCTCTTTGTGGGTAACCTGACCTTTCTCTCTGGCTGCCCTTAACATTTTTTTCTTCATTTCAACCTTGGTGAATCTGACAAACATATGTCTTAGGGTTGTTCTTCTCGAGGATTATCTTTGTGGTGTTCTCTATATTTCCTGAATTTGAATGTTGGCCTGTCTTGCTATATTGGGGAAGTTCTCCTGAATAATATCCTGAAGTGTGTTTTCCAGCTTGGTTCCATTCTCCCCATCACTTTCAGGTACACCAATCAAATGTAGGTTTGGTTTTTTCACATAATCCCATATTTCTTGGAGACTTTGTTTGTTCCTTTTCATTCTTTTTTCCTAATCTTGCCTTCATGCTTTATTTCATTAAGTTGATCTTCAATCTCTGATATCCTTTCTTCTGCTTGATCAATTTGGCTATTGATACTTGTGTATGCTTCACAGAGTTCTCGTGCTGTGTTTTTCTGCTCCATCAGGTTATTTATCTCCTCTAAACTGGTTATTCTAGCTAGCAATTCCTCTAAACATTTATCAAGGTTTTTAACTTCCTTGCCATGGATTAGAAGATGATCCTTTAGCTCGGAGGAGTTTGTTATTACCCACTTTCTGAAGCCTACTTCTGTCAATTCATCAAACTCATTCTCTGTGCAGTTTTGTTCCTTTGCTGGTGAGGAGTTGTGATCCTTTGGAGGAGAAGAGGCATTCTGGTTTTTGGAATCTTTAACCTCTTTGCACTGGTTTTTGCTCATCTTTGTGGATTTATCTATCTTTAGTCTTTGCTGTTAGAGACCTTCTGATGGAGTTGTTGTGTGGTTGTCCTTTTTGTTGATGTTGATGCTATTCCTTTCTGTTTTTTAGTTTTCCTTCTAACAGTCAGGCCCCTCTTCTACAGGTCTGCTGGAGTTTGCTGGGGGTCCACTTAGCAGAGCTCGAGCACTATGCTGGGAGATCTGCTGCTCTCTTCAGAGCCAGCAGACAGGAATGTTTAAGTCTGCTGAAGCTGCGCCCACAGCTGCCCCTTCCCTCGGTGCTCTGTCCCAGGGAGATGGGACTATTATCTGTATGCCCCTGACTGGGGTTGCTACCTTTCTTTCAGATATGCCCTGCCCAGAGAGGAGGAATCTAGGGAGGCAGTATGGCTACAGCAGCTTCATGATGCTGTGGTGGGCTCCACCCAGTCTGAAATTCCTGGAGGCTTTGTTTACACTGTGAGGGGAAAACCACTTACTGAAGCCTCAATGATGGCAGATGCCCCTCCCTCCACCAAGCTCCAGTGTCCCAGGTCGACTTCTGACTGCTGTACTGGCAGCAAGAATTTCAAGCCAGTGGATTTTAGCTTGTTGCACTCTATGGGGGGTGGGCTCCACTGAGCAAGACTACTTGACTCCCTGGCTTCAGCCTCCTTTCCAGGGGAGTGAACGGTTCTGTCTTGCTGGCATTCCAGGTGCCACTGGGATAGGGGAAAAAATAATCCTGCAGCTAGCTCAGTGTCTGCCCAAACGGCTACCCAGTTTTGTGCTTGAAACTCAGGGCCCTTGTGGTGTAGGTACCTGAGGGAATCTCCTGGTCTGGGGGTTGTGAAGACCGTGGGAAAAGTGTAGTATCTGGGCCAGATAGCACTGTCCCTCACAGCAAGGTCCCTCATGGCTTCCCTTGGTTAGGGGAGTGAGTTCCCTGACCCCTTGTGCATCTCAGGTGAGGCGAAGCCCCACCCTCCTTCTGCTAGCCCTCTTTGGGCTACTCCCACTGTCTAACCAGTTCCAATGAGATGAACTGAATATCTCAGTTGGAAATGCAGAAATCACCCGCCTTCTGCGTTGGTCTTGCTGGGAGCTGCAGACAGGAGCTCTTCCTCCAAGCTGAACATCTTTAGGGCACAGAAAGAGGGTCATGTAGTTTGGATCCATAGAGTAAGGGGAGAGAAGTAAGAGAGAGATTGGAAAAGACCAGGAGGAACCAGATCTTAAAGACCATTGTGAAGATTCTGGATTTTAAGTGTTATAGAAGTATTGGAGGGCTTGTATAATACAGAATATGTGATCTAATTTATGATTTTAAAAGTTGTTCTGGTTGTTGAGGGGAAATTGATTTTGGGAGTGAGGGAAAAAAGTAGAGTGTGAGAAATCAGGAAACTATTGGTTTATTCAAATTACAAACAACCGTGAGTTGTTGGGATTGGGGGATCTCACTGGAAGGGTAAAGAAATGATTGGATTGGGGATCTTTTGGAGGTGGATATGGCAGGATTTGTTATTTTTAGTGCATGGATTTATATACTCTGACCTCACCATGCATGCCACCCTCAGTGGTATGAGATATGTGTTACCACCTTGCAATGTGCTATCATAAGGAATGCAGTGTTGAAAGAAAGAGAAAAGCCTGCCCTGCCCCTCATTCACCCCTGCATCAGGCAGTGTAGTAATAGGGTCCCAGGCAGTAATGGCCCTAGAATTTAAGATGTAACCAGCAGCAGAGAGGGTTGGGAAAGAGCTATCAAAGTGCAGAAACAGGCTGGGCACGGTGGCTCATGCCTGTAATTCCACAGTTTGGGAGGCTGAGGTCGGCGGATTCCTTGAGGTCAGGAGTTTGAGACAAGCCTAGACAAAATGGTAAAACCCCGTCTCTACTAAAAATACAAAAATTAGACAGTTGTGATGGTGCCTGACTGTAATCTCAGCTACTTGGGAGGCTGAGGCAAGATAATCTTTTGAATCCAGGAGGTAGAGGTTGCTGTGAGCCGAGATTACACCACTGCACTCCAGCCTGGGCGACAGAGCAAGACTCTGTCTCAAAAAAATCAAAACAATATAACAACAACAACAAAGCAACGGGCAAAAACAATTGCCAAGGACATCCCTCCAGGAAAGACGTGAGACAAACCATCTCTTTATCAGGTATTGTGAGGAAGGTGATGCTTTAGGGGTTAGATGGACGGGGGAATGAGATGGAAGAAGACCTGTGCATTGCACACTTTTCACTGAATTATCATCATTTATTTGTCAAGTCTTTCACTAAAATCTAATCACAGAAGGGTGGAGCTAAGTCGTATTTACTTTTATATCTTAGTGCGTGGTTCAGCCTCTGGCATCCAGTGCCCAGTAAATGCTTCTTGAATGAATGGTGGAATTCTTTATTGAAAAGGCATTGGTTTGAAGACTTGGGCTTTTTTCCTGACTTTTTAAGCAAGTGTGGCAGGAACAGAAATTAGCATAAGGAATCCTGCCTTTTTTTCTACTTTTATGCTTTGGTAATCATGTTGCCGTTCCATATTTATCACTCTGAAATAGCTGAACCTTCTCTAACAGAGGCCTTTTTTTACCCCTGGCTTTGCATGACGCAATTTGTATCAGCCAGCGGGAAGGCATATATGTTAGTACAAAATGTGAATATGCCTATTAACATTCTCCCAAAGGATGTGGACAGCCCTAGGAATCAGTTTAGAAGTTCAGCCTGGCCCCTGGTCAGCACATTCTACGAGCTCATGGAAAAGGGCAAGCACAGACTATTTACAGCCACAGAGAAATGGCCTCATAAAAATGCATAAGGGTATGTGCACAGTGATGACTTGGATGAAAAAAGCAGTGTTTACATACTGTTACACTAAAAATATTCACACCTCATCAAATTGTCAGTCGTGTTTGCTGGCAACAATGGGAATTTTCCCCCTGTAAGACGGTAATAGCTCTCAGTGGAGCACTGCGCATTATGTCTCATTAATCCTTCCCAGATCCCAGCGAGGTGGGTGGTGAGGGTTCGTATTCCTGTTGTTTCAGAAAAGAATAGCATGAGATTCATTTCCCTGCTCTCTGCTCACACTGCTTCATAGAATGATGGAGGATATTTGCCATCTCATTTTTGAAGCCTGATTCACTGTGGCCCTTGGGGCTTGGTCCTTCCTAATGACATCTGGTCTACTGCCCTTTGTGCTGATGAGAACACGAAGCCCCAGAGGAGGGGAGTCAGTTCATAAAGCCCTCTCAGCTACCCTGGAAAATCGAAGCCCAGCTCTCTAATTTCCTACCTAGAGAAAGGGTAGGAAGAGTAAGAGCACAAACCTGTCTAAACACCTATTAGCTGTCAAGAATTTTATAATTAATAGTATTTTGGATTCACTATGATAATCTTGTAAGATTGGTTTTCTTCTTATTAATTATTATAAGTTTCTAAATAAAAATTATAAAGATCAAGCATCAGTTTTCCAGGATTCAGACTGGAGTTTATTTGACACCAAAGCTGATACGGATAAGATGTCACACACCCCATGCTGTACACACCAGAGACACCGACACATAGCAGAGGCTCAAAGCTGTTTCTTTCTTGATTCGGTCTGGCAGGGTAAAGACAGCTTTGGAGACAGACAGACCTGGATTCAAATGCAAATTTCTTCCTTACTAGATGGGCATCCTTGGGTAAGTGAGGAATAATGCCTGAGCCACAGTTTTCTTATCTATAAAACAAATAAAATATGCCATGGCAGGATGGGTGTGAAAATGAAACGAAAGAGTACAGAGAAAGTGACTATCATGCATAAGGACTGCTCCATACCTGCTGGTTCCCTCTGCTCCTCCCCACAATAGCAGTCTTGTGTGTTTTTAAATAATCTTCTTAGAAAACCAAAACAAACCCACACATTTCTGTTTGCTTGTCTTTTTTTTCCTTCCCCACCTGGAGCTGACTTATTTATAGTGTCCAAGATGGTAACATCCTTCCTATTGATTTTCACTAATTATCAGCAACTTGCAGGGGTCACCTTCTCAAGCCTCATCTCAGGAGGTCATTAAGTGAGGTTATTTAAGCTTCTTGGCAGTAGAAACTATGCCCTCAATACATTGACCACTGACCATATACTGAGCATCTAAATGTTGCATGAGACACTGAAAGCTAAAGCTTGGTGAGCTCAAGGGTGCCAAGAAGGGCTGCTTCAATACCTATGAAACCTTGGTAATTTACTTAATCTCTCATATAGTCTTCTCATTTATATAATGGGCATATATATAAACAGGTTTGAGAAGGTTAAAATAAATAATATGTAAATAGTGTTTACTCAGTTCCAGCTACATAACAATGGTTTGGTAATTATTAGTTATTAATAGCATTAGCAAAATACTTAGTAAGGGGAAATTCACAAGTTAATTATTTTCAATGTAAGGAGGTATATAATTATTCGCTATCCAATGTGCCTTTAAATTTTTATATTAAATATCAAAAAACATGTTAATTATAATTATGTAGTAATATTAAATAATATTAATTACAAAAATGCATACACTTTTTAAATTATACTTTAAGTTCTAGGGTACATGTATACAACATGCAGGTTTGTTAAATATGTATACATGTGCCATATTGGTGTGCTGTACCCATTAACTCGTCATTTACGTTAGGTATATCTCTTAATGCTATCCCTGCCGCCCCCTCAACGCTTCCAAGATGTTCCCCTTCCTGTGTTCAAGTGCTCTCATTTTTCAATTCCCACCTATGAGTGAGAACATGCGGTGTTTGGAAAAATGCATGCATTATATAACATAACAGCAAAATAAACCATCCACTCACCATACTGTGAAGACCACCATATGAAAGCACTCATCTTCTTCCAGAGGTAACCACAACCCTTAATTTTGTGTTAAGCCTTTCCTTGCCTTTCTTTATAGCTATACCATTTATGTTTGCATTTATTAACAATAAATTTTTTGGGGGTTTCTCATGCTTTTGACATTTATATTAATGTAATCACATTGCTATTGATCTTCTGCTATTTGCTTTGTCTGCTCAGTGTTATATTCTGAAATGTATCCTTGTTGTTCACATAGGGGTGATGAATTCTTTCAGTGCTATGCAAAAGAACGGATATGGAGGAATTCACTTATCCATTTCATTCTTTTTTTTTTTTTCTTTTTTATTGTACTTTAAGTTCTAGGGTACATATGTACAACGTGCAGGTTTGTTACATATGTATACTTGTGCCATGTTGGTGTGCTGCACCCATCAACTCGTCAGCACCC
>NW_012102710.1:2094373-2140943 GCF_000951045.1 Mandrillus leucophaeus
TTTCTCTCTGGCTGCCCTTAACATTTTTTCCTTCATTTCAACTTTGGTGAATCTGACAATTATGTGTCTTGGAGTTGCTCTTCTCGAGGAATATCTTTGTGGCGTTCTTTGTATTTCCTGAATTTGAATGTTGGCCTGCCTTACTAGATTGGGGAAGTTCTCCTGGATGATCTCCTGAAGTGTGTTTTCCAAGTTGGTTCCATTTTCTCCGTCACTTTCAGGCATACCAATCAGACGTAAATTTGGTCTTTTCACATAATCCCATATTTCTTGGAGGCTTTGTTCATTTCTTTTTCCTTTTTTTTCTCTAGACTTCTCTTCTCGCTTCATTTCATTCATTTGATCTTCAATCATTGATACTCTTTCTTCCAGTTGATTGAGTCAGTTACTGAAGCTTGTGCATTTGTCACGTATTTCTCATGTCATGGTTTTTATCTCTGTCAGTTAATTTATGGCCTTCACTGCATTGATTATTCTAGTTATCTATTCTTCCATTCTTTTTTTCAAGGTTTTTAGTTTCTTTGCACTGGGTACGTAGTTCCTCCTTTAGCTCTGAGAAAGTTGATCAACTGAAGCCTTCTCCTCTCAACTCGTCAAAGTCATTCTCCGTCCAGCTTTGTTCCGTTGCTGGCGATAAGCTGCGTTCCTTTGGAGGGGGAGACGCACTCTGATTTTTTGAATTTCCAGCTTTTCTGCCCTGCTTTTTCCCCATCTTTGTGGTTTTATCTGCCTTTGGTCTTTGATGATGGTGACATACTGATGGGGTTTTGGTGTAGGTGTCCTTTCTGTTTGTTAGTTTTCCTTCTAACAGTCAGGACCCTCAGCTGTAGGTCTCTTGGAGATTGCTTGAGGTCCACTCCAGACCCTATTTGCCTGGGTATCAGCAGCAGAGGCTGCAGAAGACAGAATATTGCTGAACAGCAGGTGCTGCTGTCTGATTCTTGCTCTGAAAGCTTCGTCTCAGGGGTGTACCCTGCTGTGTGAGGTGTGAGGTGTCAGTCTGCACGTAGTGCGGGATGTCTCCCAGTTAGGCTACTCAGGGGTCAGGGACCCACTTGAGCAGGCAATCTGTCCGTTCTCAGATCTCAGCCTCCGTGCTGGGAGATCCACTCCTCTCTTCAAAGCTGTCAGACAGCTGTCAGACTCCACCCAGAGGTGGAGTCTACAGAGACAGGCAGGCCTCCTTGAGTTGTGGTGGGCTCCACCCAGTTCGAACTTCCCAGAGGCTTTGTTTACCTGCTTAAGCTTAGCAATGGCGGGCGCCCCTTCCCCAGCCTCGCTGCTGCCTTGCAGTTAGATCTCAGACTGCTGTGATAGCAATGAGGGAGGCTCCGTGGGTGTGGGACCCTCTTGGCCAGGTGTGGGATACAATCTCCTCATGTGCTATTTGCTAAGACCCTTGGTAAAGCACAGTATTAGGGTGGGAGTTACCCGATTTTCCAGGTGTTGTCTGTCTCAGTTTCCCTTGGCTAGGAAAAGGGATTCCCTTCCCCTTTGCGCTTCCCAGGTGAGATGATGCCTGGCCCTGCTTCAGCTCTTGCTGGTCGGGCTGCACCAGCTGACCAGCACTGATTGTCCGGCACTCCCCAGTGAGATGAACGCGGTACCTCAGTTGAAAATGCAGAAATCACCTGTCTTCTGTGTCACTTGCTCTGGGAGCTGGAGGCTGGAGGTTTTCCTATTCTGCCATCTTGCTCCTGACCCCCCATTTCACTCTTAATAGGCATTTTAGTTGCTTCCTTTACATTTGTTTTCTTGTTACTACAAGTGCTTGTAGTAACATAATTATATAAATTCATGGTATACATGGGCGAAATTATCTTCAGCATAGACAGCAGAGAATGAAACTGATGGGTTGCAGGATTTGAACATTTCCAACCTTACTAGATAATGCCATAGCCTTGTTACACCGCTATGTCCATTTACAATCCCACCTGCTGTCTCTCATGCAGGATGTCTGCCTCACATCCTTGTCAACACTTGTTATTCTTAGTCTTTAATATTTGCCAGTCTATTGGATAAAAAATTGTCCCCCTTTGTGGTTTTAGTTTGCATTAGTTTGATCACTAGCAAGATGAAGAATATTTTAAAACTGGTCATTACAGTTTCTAATTTTGTGAGATGCTTACTCAAGACTTTTCCCATTTTATTTTATTAAATTGTTTGTCTTTATCAATTAATATAAATTGTATATACACGTATATACAGTCTGGATACTAATTTCATCATGATATATTCCCAAACATCTTCTCTTGCTTGGTGACTCGTCACTTTAGTTTCTGTACTATGCCTTTGGATGCATAGATATTCTTGACATTGACAAAGTACATCATTCATTTCCTCAAGATTTGTACTTTCTATTTCTTGTTTATAAACCCTTCCTTCCCTGGATGTCATCAAGATATTCTGGTATTCTCCTGTATTATATTTTAGAAGCTTTATATTTTTATTTTTGTAATTAAATATTTAAACTGGCTGAAATTGATATTATGTGTGGTGTGAGATGGGGTTAATTTTTATTTTTGTCCATGTAAGTAACCAATTGCTCTAAGATTATTTGCTGAATGGTCATCTTTTGCCACTTATCTGCAATGCTGGCTGTCATAAATCAGGTTACCAAATATGTGTGGGCCTGTTTTTGTCCACCTTTTTCGTCTTCTGTACGTATTTGTCTTTCTGTACACCAACACCAGCCTGCTTTAATTACCCTCACCTGATAATACCTGGTATTGTGAAAGTTAAAACCCCAAATTGTTCTTCTTCAGGAGTGTTTTGGCTGTCCTTGGAGTGTTGCTATTTCATATAAAATGTTCATTTTGCCAAGTCCCTTAAAAATAACCTGTTAACACTTTCTTAGAATTATATTGACTTTATAGGCTTATAAATAAATTTAGAAAGAAGTGACATAAATATTGACTCTTCCTATGCATGTACATATCTCTTCTTTAAAATTTTGTCCTTCTTTAATGTTTTTCAATAAAGTTTTATATTTTCCATAAAGCTCCTTCCCATTTCTGTTAGATTTATGTGTAACAGACATAAATACTTAATTTTATAAATTTTAAAGTCTATTTTCTGTTTGTTCATATTTCATATTTTATCAAGAACTTTTGATAATATATCTATTGAGTCTAATGGTTAATCTGTTGATTGTGTTTTTTTGTGTGTGAATAATCATGTCATCTATGAACAATAATATTTTTCTTTTTTTTTTTAGAAATGTGTAACTTCTGTTTTTATTCATGACTTTTATTCTATTTTATTTCTTTACCCCCAACAAATATTGAATGGAAGAGGTGGTAGTGAGTTCTCTCCTCTTATTCCTCATCTGAAGAATTACTTGAGGCCTGATTTGGACCTCATTCCTTTAGGGGAGGTTTGTTCTACTAATTTGGGAATACTCTAAACCAGATCTTTAGATAGGAATTTTCACCCAGTTATGGAGATTTGGAACAATAAGCCTGATTGGAGACCAACTTATGATTAAGAATGTTCAGAGAGCTTTTTGTCTTCCACACAGTGTAAAAGTTTGTGACAGGGTCATCCTTTTGTAATCACTTTGATGGTGGATTCATTTTATGTTCAGTCTTAAATTAAGATCATAGCTCTTTGGGAAATCTCCTATCAGATTTCCTTCTTTGGGTGAGCCTTGGGGATTGTCTCCTCATTATCTAGGGCTCAAGACCACTGGAGCTCAGTAAACAAACCCTGGATGCGAGCTGACTTCAGTGCTATGCTCAACTTTCTGAGTTACCCTTGTGCATTTAGGTTTTGTCCTTTACATATTTTTCCTTGTTTGTTAGTCCATTGATGCATTTAATGAGAAGTTTGTGTATATTGTATTCAGCATTTTCAGTGTTAGAATGTTTTGTTCATAGTATTTCTGAAATTTCAAGTCCCTAATGTACGTTTTCAGGACAACTCCTATGTTTGTTGGTCATTCAGTGATGCACAGCACGACATCATCCTCTTGTGAAGGAGTTCACAGCGGAGTTGGGAAACAGGCATGTAAAATGGCATTGCAATACAGGATCATATGTGTTTTCATACGGTTAGCCATATGAAGGGTGACTGGATGGGATAGGGCATTCGAGAGAGAAGGAGAGACACTTTCAGAGACTGTAAAGTAAGAGAAAGAGTCTGGGGTATTATGAAATCTTTGTGTTTCCTACATGTACCATGTATTCTAGGAGGTAAGAGATGCATATTTCACTATTAATAGACAATGTAATGAGTCTGACAGAGATTAACTGATTTGCTCATGGTGCCATGGGTAGCAAACCAAAAATCTGATCTTTTAAGCCTAAGTCCAGTGCTGTTTTCAATCCTACTACTACTGGACATTGAAAGCTGAGATACTGAGTCCCTTCTCATACATTCTTAAGCCTCCTAATTCTAAACTTCTGGCTATAGAAGATTCAACCTGGTGCTTATTCATCACTCAAAAGCTCTCATATTTGGAGAATTTACTGGTAAATTCTTCAAGTAATTTTTAAAAATTTTTTCTTGCTTTTTTTTCATTAAAAAAGCTGTTCAGAGAAGGAGAATGCTCTGGGAAGACAAGCCCTAATGCAGCTAACAGTGAGCCTCAACCAGTGCTGCTAAAAGAAGTAAGAAGGAGGAAGCTGCTGGGATTGTATCACTGGAGTTCCGAATCCTCTACAGGGTGCTGAGCTCTCCCACTTCTCTAGTTTAACAAGGTTCCACCAATATTTGCTCTTTTCTTCCTGTTCTTTTTTCCACTGGGTTCTCCTGAGAGCTGGTTTGTGTAACCTGAGTGTCTGGTATTTAGCCAAAGCTTTAAACTTTAGTGTCTACCTCTC
Source organism: Mandrillus leucophaeus (assembly GCF_000951045.1). Classification (NCBI taxonomy): domain Eukaryota; kingdom Metazoa; phylum Chordata; class Mammalia; order Primates; family Cercopithecidae; genus Mandrillus; species Mandrillus leucophaeus. The sequence goes on from NW_012102710.1 coordinate 2,099,197, forward strand.
TGAACCTGGCCAGTTGCTTTCTCTGACTTATTGAGACTTGGTGTGTTGACTTATCCTACCCAGAGATGACTATGCATGGAGGTAGCTCTAGAACTGGATACACAAGGAACCTAAAAAGAGCAATCTGGTAAAAAGGCAAAGACAGGGACTGCTTCTTCAACTGTATTTGCATAGCAGACTTACAGGTTGAATTTAGATTACATGACCCCTTGATCCTTGCATCCTTTATTCTCACATGAGAATGAGGCTGATAGTGATACCTAATTCACTGGGCTGTTGTAAGGATGAAATGAATCAATATGTGAAAAGAATTTTCAAAACCATTTGCTATGGCACAATTGTTCAATAGATACAGGCTATACTAATATTAACACTAGTAATGTTTACCATTAGATTGTTTATTTGGGGTGGTGTTGAGCTGATCATGATAGCATTACTGAGGAGTAATAGACTTCTCCCTTTTGGCTCTTCCAGAAGCATCTGTGGTTCCAGAAACATCTGTTTTTGGTTGACAGTAGGTATAATTTAAGGTGGGAAGAAACTTCTTACTTGCCCTAAGTCTTTCCTAAGCATGTACAATTTCTAAAATGTTGTTAATATTTGAGAATCTTTCTTTTATACATTTAGAATTTCCTATTTAGTTGGCTGGCAAAGCAATAAACTAGGAATTTGGAATCAAAACATTTGAAATGGGGTCTTTGCTACTCTGTCTTCTCCCTATGTAGCCTTGGGCAAGCCTCTGTTAGGACTTACTGATGTCTAATTCTTTTCTTGTGGGTAATTACAGTTGAATGAGGGCTTTTTGTTGTCCATTGGCTGTAAGCAGAAGTGACACATACCACTTCTGGACTGAAGCATTTGTCAATGTGAGATCTTCTACTTTTTTTTATTCTCCTGCCAAAATAGCTATTGAAGAGGTCTCGCATTAAGATTGCAGATTCAAAGTGGTGATCAGCTTGGAGTCTCAACTCACCACTTGGAGGAAAGTTATTCTGGAGAGTGCCCTGGATTCAAATCAGAAAGAACTTTGTGTTAAAAACAAAAACAAAAACAAAAAACCTTTAGATTTGGAGGCTGTTTGTTAATTTAATATAACCTATCCTATTTTTGGTTAATAAAATCTCTTAACTGTTCTGAAGCTCAGCTTCCTTATCCTAAAAAATGGAACTAATAATACTTAGAAAATTGTGTAATTTTTGAAGGGTAAAACTAAACAAGGTAATAAGTGCAAAGTATCTAAGGTAACATCTGGGCATAGAGAAACTGCTCCTAGTTATTATTATTGTGTTTAATGTCCCATGAATAGCCTCAAGAATTCTTGACAGAGATAACCATGAAAGGTTCCTACTTTCAAGAATCATGAGAAATGTTGAGAAATTAAAAATATTCCCATTTTAAGTTGTATTCTTCTGACCTCTTTTCTGGGTGTCACTTATCAACCAATGGGGGGAAAGAGGGAATATGCTTGTTTAATTCCTCTACTGCTCAAATGCTAATGCAGATAGGGGGGTTCTTAGCATAAGGAAGGAATTAGCTTTTGTATTCAACCTGCTCTGTCACTCTGTCTTCCAGTGTCCTCTTTTTGTTTCTTCTCAAACTTCATCTCAGTCTCTCACTTTTGCCCATTCTCTCCTTTTGCAACTAGAAATAAACCACCCAATGAATTGCCCCACATTGGTTACTTTTCCTGAGAATCAGAGATATAAGTGCTGTCCTCGCCTATGTTGCTGTCTTTTCTGAGCCAATTTTGCAGTGTTCAGTAAGTTCAATAAGAATTGAACTCACAATAGCTTAATAGTGATTTGTTAAGATTATTTGTTGAACTTTTTAAAAGAGCTCTTAAGTGGACAGTATGATCTTTTGAAATTCTGGTCTTAAACTGCACTTACACATCTCAGGCTTGTGCAGCTCCAGCAACAAAGAATCCTGGATTCTAGGGTTGGAAAAGAATTTGTTCTCCACCATGTGAAAGAAAAAAGGAGCTAATGTTCATTAAGTACATGTTAGGCTATTTATGTGTGCTATCTTATACCACACTTATATTTAAGGTAACAAAATATGGCTTGAGAAGATTAACTAACTTGAGAAATGTCACATGCCAAAGATTTCTTTTGTAGCTTTTTTCTTCCACTGTCTCTTGTTTTAACTTTTGGTCAAACTAATAGCATTATCATTTTTATTAACAAAAGACATAGATAATTCAGGAAAATAGTGAAAAGTAATAATAAATAGCAATTTTAAGAAGCATTAAATTATCTTGTATAATAAGATGTTAGATATGTTACCTGGAGGAACATAGTGATGGTTAAAATGTGTTATCTCCATTATGCTTTCAGTCATATTCAAATTAGCCTAAGGCTTGTCTAATACTATCTTAATGAATTCACAGGGTTCATAGGATCTCAAGATGATAACCACTGATACAGTATAATCAAATCACATAATACATTCAACAACAACTGCCAGAAATATCTGTTGAATTCCTATGTATTCTATTCTGGAACAGGGAGATTGAGTAGCATCTATATGTAACTTGCATTTTACTGGGGGGAACAATTCACAAAATGAATACATTAATATATTAAAAATAAAAATTATTATGGGGAAAATCAAGTGGGGAAGGAATATAGAGACTTCTGGAATGTGTGTGTTTACAAGTTTAAATGGGGTGAATAAACTGAGCAAGAAAGATGAAATAACTTACTGACAGTCATGAAATTCATAAGGGGCAGATGGGAAACTGTTCCCAGTGTTCTAACTTTCAAGTTGATTGGCTTCTGCTCTATGATTTTGTTATGGAAGCCAGTCCCAGGATAAATAACAAGAATGAAATTGTTCATTGGTACATTTTTTTTTTTTTTTTGAGACGCAGTCTCGCTCTGTCGCCAAGGCTGGAATGCAGTGCCACGATCTCGGCTCACTGCAAGCTACGCCTCCCCGGTTCATGCCATTCTCCTGCCTCAGCCTCCGGTGTACCTGGGACTACAGGTGCCCACCACCATGCCCAGCTAACTTTTGTTTGTTTGTTTGTTTGTTTAGTAGAGATGGGGTTTCACCCTGTCAGCCCGGATGGTCTCCATCTCTTGACCTCGTGAGCCGCCTGCCTCAGCCTCCCAAAGTGCTGGGATTACAGACCTGAGCCACTGTGCCCGGCGGGCACATTCTTAAAAATTCTTTTGATTTCAGAGACAGGTATCTGTCTTGAATTTGCTTAATCAAAATAGGCAAGTTTTGTGTGGTAGGACACTAAAATGACTCATCTAATGTGGAAGGGCAGGGGTCTAGTCTAGTCTCTGGGAATGTGAAAGCTGATGAGGTGGTCTTTTCATTGTTCTTCGCTGCTTCTCTCAGATCAATTTTGTCCATCCCATTAGAAGATCTGACTGTTAACAATACTGTCTTTTGATCTGGAAAACAGGGGGTCCTGGTCTGCCCAGCGTCAGGGATGGCTGAGCTTTTGGAGCCCCTGTCTCTGGGTCTGGCTATGCTAACTGGTTGGGATGCCCCTTGGGGAACTCTGAACTTTATGTGGAGTGGACCAGATGCTGTGAGTTGCTCTAGGACTTGTGCCTACAGGGCTGTCTTGGGACTTGTAGCCTACAAGGTTTCCAGAAGGATAGCATGGTAAGCATATTGCTCCTACTGGCTGGTTCACTATTTATTTTGCAGGATTGTGTAAATTTGGGCCACATAGAAAGATGTAAACATGACAGTTTGGGGTGATCCTCTCTCAGGTCTGTGAAAATTATCAGTACAAAGATGGAGTCCCTCATGTCAAAGTCTAAGAAAATGGAACTGGGAGACCATGAAGGAAGGGCCCTTACACAGGTCTGACAGTAACAGGAACTGCCACAAACGACTTTCCCAACCAGAACTTTCCAGTTAAGCCTCTTTTACAAAGACCTTCACCTATCAAAACCTAGCACCACCAATGAACCAACACCACTGCCTTTGATCATCTCCTGTAAAAAATGGTCTTGCCTTTAAAAGCTTCTCCTTGGGCACAGTGGCTCACACTGTAATCCCAACTATTTGGGAGGCTGAGGTGGGAGGATTGCTTGAGCCTAGGAGGTTGAATCTACAGTTATCTGTGATTTTCCCACTGCATTCCAGCCTGGCTGACAGAGCAAGCCTCCATCTCTAAAAAAAGAAAAATTAAACAATTTTAAAAAGCTTCCCTTGCTTATGCTTCCTCAGATGTGCCTATGGTCTGCCATAGCATACATATCCAGAAATGCAATCCCTTGTTTCTTCCTGCATGAGTTCTTTGTTTTGGAGAGTTGATATCTGTGTCACTCATTTTAGGTTGACAGGTCAAAAAGAGGATGAGTTAGAGCTCTGGGGTACCTATGGTCCACTGACAACAGTAATCTTGAGCCAGATGTGTTTCCTGCATCACGTCTCCCAGTCTGTGTCTTAACAATGGTGCCACCTTCAGTTTACAGAATCCAAGTAGTAGGGATTAAAACAGTGAAACTGAAATCTGTTGGATGAGTTGGGAATCCAGATTTTATTCTGTACTAGTTGTGCGATTCTGAGCATGTTATTTAGCTTTTTAAAGCTTCATTTTTCTTATCTTCAAAATGGAGAGATGGGATTTTTAATAATTATTATATGAGATAACATTTGAAAATTACCAAGAACAGTACCTAGCATGTAAGCATTCAGTAGGTACTATTATTATTATTATTTGGAGAGATTAAGAGAGGTTAAAATACATCACCCAACATCTCATAGAAATCTAGGTTTCAAATCCCATTATTCTCTAGACCACGTGTTCTTTTGAATATGTCACATTACATTCTTAGGTAAAAGGGATGAGTGTCCAAGAATAAAACCAATGTGGTGATGAATTTATTTGATGATTAGAGCTTTTGACCTAGGAACACCCTGACTTTGCCTTATCCTGACACAAACATTTCTAAAATACAACTCAAGCCCAAAGTGTGTGAGAGAAGTATAACAAGAGAACATTTACAATTTTGTTGAATGATGCTTTTTTTTTTTTAAGGGGGAAAAACACACATAAAGTTAATTGGTACTTTGAATTGCAAAATATTGACACTTAAGTAAATTTAACTCACAAAAAGGAAATTATATCAAAGTCCAAAATGCTGAGGGGAAAGTAATCAGCCCTTATATTGTATGCAATAGTAAATTAAATTGAAATAGTTATTTCTGTAACATTCAAGCTGTGACTTTAATTATCCTCAAGTCTGAGAATTCTAAGTTAAAGTTTTTACAGTAACCGTAATTTTTGTCCCATTAAAAAGCTAACAGAATTAGCTTTATTTTAGACTTTCCCAGATTAGAAATGGCTCGAGCCTGTTGAGTTGGTTTGTAGTGACAACTGGAATTATAAATCTGCCTTTAAATGTTTAGTTATGAGTACTTGTAAAATTTTAAAGCCTCTTTTTATTAAAATTTGTCAGGTATATCAGTTAGCTAAGAAGTATTTATTGGGTACTGTATTAATCCATTCTCACACTGCTATAAAGATATTACCTGAGATTGGGTAATTTATAAACAAAGGAGGTTTAATTGACTTACAGTGCCACATAACTGGGGAGGCCTCAGGAAACTTACAATCATGGCAGAAGGGGAAGCAGGCACCTTCTTCACGAGGTGGCAGGTGAGAGTGTGAGCCTGTGAAGGAGGAACTGTCAAACACTTATAAAACCATCAGATCTCATGAGCACTTACTTTCATGAGAACTGCATGGGGGAAATTGCCCCCATGATCCAGTCACCTCCCACTGGGTCCCTCCCTTGACACATGGGAAATATGGGCATTACAATTCAAGATGAGATTTGTGTGGGGACACAGCCGAACCATATCAGGTACATATTATATGTCAGCCTTAGTGGCAAATGCTAAAAAGGAAGAAAGGAAGAAATACAAGCAGGGAGGAAGAATAAAAGAATACACAAATTCATTAATTACCAACCACGCGCGCGTGTGTGTGTGTGTGTGTTCATGCACATGAGCATATGTGAACATGGCCTTTTAGGAGCCCAGTGTGACAAGGAAGTGACAACTTCAATTTAAATGAGAATTGAATGTATCACTAATCAAATATGGCACTTTTGGAGAAAGTCTATCATTTCCAGTAGCAGATGTCAGTGAATGGCCTTTGATGTTTCATGCCCAGTGGTTGGGGAGGAAGTCCCTGCCAGACAGTTCCTAAACAAGTGAGAGTTGAAGTCAGAGCCCAAATACCTTCCTAGGACAATGACTAATGACTAGGTGTCTAGTGTTTGCAGGCATGGCAGAGGCCCTGGGGCAGGGCTTAAAAAAAAAAAAAAAATCTTATTGACCTAGAAGGACACTAAAGGGTGGCAGACAAGAAGAACATAAAAATGAGAGCAACCAACCTTTGTTGATTGTATACTGAGGTTAATGTGAAATATTGAAATAGCCAATATATTTTTCCTCACTTAAAAATTGCATTGCTATGTGTCTAGCTACCCCATGAAAATAATGGATTTCAATATTTCAAGGGGAGACAAGATACCACCTTGAATACAAAGTTATTCCTGGGATTTGAGTGTGAAACTTGATTTTATTATTATAATTAAGGCCATGGGAAAATAATGGTTTTAAAGCCAGTCTTTGAATATTTTCACTTTACATACTAAGATACAAGTACAGGAACTCACTGTAAATGAATTTGACTACTAACCGTAAATGGGGTAAAAAAGCATGACATGGAAGACATTCATAGCAGAACTGCACAGTCCAGTACAGTAGACAATTGTGGTATGTGGTTATGCCATATACTAAGTCCAATTTGAGATGCATCATAAGTTTCAAAGACTTAGCATAAATAGAGTAATGTAAAATATCTTAATATTTTATGTTGATTATATTTTGAAATGATAATATTTTAGATATATTTGGTTAAATGAAATATGTTTAAATTGATTTTTCCTGTTCATTTTTACTATTTTTAATTTTGAGAGGTGAAGCCAGCTAGGCTTCTGGGTCAGGTGGGGCTTGGGTAACTTTTCTGTCTAGCTAAAGGATTGTAAATGCACCAATCAGCACTCTGTGTCTAGCTAAAGGTTTGTAAATGGACCAATCAGCAGGACATGGGTGGGGTCAAATAAGGGAATAAAAGCTGGCCACCTGAGCCAGCAGCAGGCAACCCATTCCAGTTCCATTCCATGCTGTGGAAGCTTTGTTCTTGCGCTCTTGGCAATAAATCTTGCTGTTGCTCATTCTTTGGGTCCACACTACCTTTAAGAGCTGTGACACTCACTGGGAAGGTCTGCAGCTTCACTTCTGAGGTCAGTAAGACCATGAACCCACCAGAAGGAAGAAACTCTAGACACATACGACCATCGGCAGGAACAAACTCTGGACACACCATCTTTAAGAACTGTAACACTCACTGCGAGTGTCCGTGGCTTCATTCTTGAAGTTAGCGTGACTAAGAACTCACCAGAAGGAACCAATTCCAGACACAATATGGCTACTAGAAAATGTTAAGTCACATATGTAGCTTGAATTTGTGGCTTGTGTTATATTTCTATCTGGACTATCTCAAAGGGGAAGGAAGGAGAGAATGGGCATATCAGAGCTCTGCCCTACCTGGGGTAATCACATCATTTCTTATTCATACCAGGATATTTGGAGAATAAAAGTGGACACTGTAGACAATGATTTTGGGACAAGTGGCATTAACTGGGACTGTTAGACAATGAGATGTGAGGTCACCTTCCCAATGAGTAAGGTGACTATGAATGCCACAGAGAAAGGGCAGGTGAGAACTGTCATAGATGAGTTGTTTTAGGGAGATTTGTTTTTCCATGCACTAAACAAAAACTGAAATTCGTCCCACTATGCTTCCTACTCTTAGAAAACATCTAAGCTTTCTATTTCTGAGGAGGATTTCAGACTAAAATCCAGGTTCCAAGAACTTCTTGGATGGCAGAAATTATTGTGAAGCATTTGGATATATTAAACCTAAGTCCATCAGAAACATACGGATTACATCTCCCTTTAAAACACAAACACACTTAAAATTTAATGAGAAAAGTATTTGGCAAGGGACTTCCAAATACTTTTCTTTGGTTTTGCTAAATCTGCAGTGTTTTCATGCACGTGCAGACACATGATCATTTGGAGGATGCTCTTCACATGAATGATAGGCTTACTTTCCTCTGCCGGAAAGCGGGCTCAGCTTTCTTGATGTCTACTCGTGTCCCTGGCTTAAGGGCTGGATCCCAAAGACCTTAAAGAAATAAAAATGTCATCTAATCTGAAATTTGGAGAGTCTAAAGGCAGGTGGAAGAATCTGACACACTTAGGGAGTGTGGCCTTTGGTAGCATCTCTCAATAGACCCATGGACATGGGGGCACAGCAAAATGTGGGAGTACAGAAAATCATTATTCTCAACAGCCAAGCTCTGCCTTTTTTCAGGGTGGTGAGGAGACTGGAGAGGGCACTTGTTCCCTACTCTCTCCCTCCTCAGCCCCACTTCATGACCCTGAAATGTCCTTTCACTATTTGTGTTTTAATTCAAGACTCACAGCATCACAGTAAGTACTTATGCCCATATCAGCAGCCTGAGCTGAAATACACAGTGTATTAGTCTGTCCTCACGCTGCTAATAAAGACATACCTGAAACTGGGTAATTTATAAAGTAAAGAGGTTTAATGAACTCACAGTTCCACATGACTGGGGAGGCATCACAATCATGGGGACAGGCAAATGAGGAGCAGAGTCACATCTTACATGGTGGCAGGCAAGAGAGTGTGTGCATGGGAGGCCCTTTATAAAACCAGCAGATCTCATGAAACTTATTTACTATCATGAGAACAGCATGGGAAAGACCTACCCCCCTGATTCAATTACCTCCCACTGGATCCCTCCATGATAGATGGGAATTATGGGAGCTACAATTCAATATGAGATTTGGGTGGGGACACAGCCAAACCATAGCATGCAGTCATTATTATTACATTTCTCCTCTTTAATTTTGAGCATGCTGATTCCCTTGATGGAACTATCCTGTCCCTCCTTTTCCCAGCTGGCTCCTCTCACTGCCCTGGTGGGTTCCGTTCAGATGCTTCTCTCCCTCAGGAAGTGTTTCCTGATTGTCTCAGAAGGCATGGATTTCTCCTTGGAAGGTCTCATAAAGCCTTTGTCAGAATGCTTTATTATAACGAACTGCCGTCATTGCCTTTCTCAGCCACCTCCCCACTCCACGGGAGCCCCTTCAGGGAAGGAGGGACCTATGTCCCCATCTCCAGGGTCTGTCATGTGATAGCTGCTCATTAAACTTTCATATTTCTATAGTTCCTTTTATCATTGGAGAATCACTTTGACCCACAGGAAATGTAACCTGACAAAAACCTGAAGAGGGTGACAGGTGACTAATAAATTCCCATTTTATTCATGAGAACATTGAAAACTCTGAAATGCTGAGTGACTTTCCTAACACCAGTCCAGGACTGCAGGAGCTAAAAGTAGAGACCAATATTTACTCCAGAAGATAATAGTAGGGCTCAGTATTTACTCCAAGGATCAATTTTTTGGGTTATTTTTCCCCACTAAACTTGCCAGGTTTTTTTTAAATTAAACACAGACACATCAGGCCACAGACAGACATGTTTTGAATTTTGGATCTGATCTTAGTTTGAAAGGAAGTGTTTTGACTCTAATGAAGGCTGATGGAAAGAGGCCTGTGAAAAATAGAAAGGCTTTTAGTAAGATGTTCTCAAAGAGGTCAGGGATCTCATGTTATAAGACAGGGGTTCAAGGTCTGTGGGTGGGATAGCTGAGATCCATGAACGCTTAGGTTGGAGGCAAAATCTTGTGAGTATTTCTCTGGGGGGAGGATATGAAAGTTTATTCTTCAAAGGGAAGCGAATCCGACTAGTTAAGATGAGAATATCTAAAACCTCCTTCCACCTCTGGGCAGAGGGAATGTTTTGCACTTTCTTGAGGATCAAGCTATTGCCTATGGTCCAATTTCCTCCTGCAAGCCCCTCCCAGGGCCAGTGGATGCCAAGGCCTCTCAGGAGGGGTCCATGCAGCCTGCTTGGCATCCTGTGTATCGACACTTCTGCTTTGCAGGCAAGCTAATCTGTCCCTTAAGCTGCTTGGCTGAGCTGCTTGGCTGAGCTTCTTTGCCAGATCTGATAGGAGAATTTAACCTTTCCTTTTTTTCTTTTGGCACACACTCAATGGAATCCAAATAAAGAATTAAAGAGACTTGAAAGGGACTTTCCATTACCAAACAATTCAGTTTAAATTTCCAACTTTTCCTCTACTTATTTTTTTTCCATTCTCTCCTTTCTTCCTCTTCAACATTTGGAACTCAAAGCTGGCATAAAAGTTCATGGGGACATGTGGAAAGCCAGAGACCAGGAACGTGAGTGGAATTTTCCAAATTAAGGTGGATTATTGGCCTTCATTGCCAAGCAAAGTGGAGAGGCCTGGCTTTGAGGCAATGCCTTGGAGCAGGAGTGCTTCAACATCTGGAAGAGGGTTTTGGCTTTCATGTCTGGAGCGACACATATTCTGGCTTCATGGAACACTTTGCATTCTTTGCTACCCATTCTGTACTGTCCTAGCACCAAGTCATTGCTCCTGCTGCTCATAGAACATAACATCAAAAAGTGTTCAGTGAACAGCTATGAGGTCAGATATTGTCCTGAAATCTTAGGGTAACAGTCATAGCTAGAATTCATGGGGACCTATCTTTACCCAGTATTATGCCAACTTAACAATACTAAGAGGTAGGTTCAACTTATTTTCTCATTTGATAAGAGGATACTCATGCACAGAGAGTAAAATACATCTCCAAGCTCTCATAGACAAGATGTAGAAGAACCAGATTGCAAATATAGGCAGTGTGGCTCAAGAACCAGCCAAGAGTAATCAGAGTGGAAAGAAAGCTTAGCACAGGAACATGGAAAGGAATTAACAAATTGTACTTACCACGATGGGGAGGTGAAGGAGTCAGAATAACAAAACCAATTCATGTTATAAATCTAAGTTTTAAAAACATTTGTTTCTTCTTGCCCTGATTATAAAACAATAGCCCATGTTTATAATAATGACTTTGGAATTACTCCCCCAAAGTTAGCTGGTATGGAAGATTTTATAAGACAGATTTTTTCAAATTTACTATGAAAAGTGAGTTCACATACTATACCAAGATATATAGAATTGGGATGAAAATATTCAATATTCTTTATAATAATGATAGCTAACATTTATTGAGTGCTTACCAAATGTCAGCTACTGTTCTAAGCTTTTAACCTATGTTAGCTCTTGTCATTCCTCCAATAGTCCTATGAGATAATTGCTATTATTATCCTCCTTTTACAGGTGAAGTGAAGTGAGTGTGCCTGGGATCACACATAGCTCGTGCGTGGTAGAGCCAAATTTCAAATCCATGCAGCCTGGCTCCACAGCCCACACTCACAGTCACTCTCAACACTTTTCCATGCTATGGGTTCAAGAGTCCTTTCTTTAGTGGTTGTTTTTTTCCTCCATTCCTGTTCAGTTGGTCAATGTAGCCATGTATGCCAAAGGCTGTACAAGCTCTGGAAATAGCTGAACGTGTTTTTGTGAGGACGCTGCAACAGAAATTAAAGGCAGTTTATAGTAAAGACTGAGAGAAGGTACTGAGTGATGCATGTGACACAAGGAGGCATGATTGAGAGTTATTCTTGCCCAGTGGAAATCAATTTCATCCTGCTTGTGCCCCCCAAGTAGAAAGTGTGATCTATCAACATTTGTTTCATAAGTGAATTAATGGCTAGTATAGCTGGTTGCAAGTACTGGGAATACAATATGGGAAAGACCTTGAAATAAGTAGTGGTGCTTGTTTTTCCTTCAAACATTTGGAGACCTTTCTGAGAGGGCATATTTGGAAAGTATACTTTAGAGCAGTAGTTCATAGCAGACTTAAAATTACAAACAAAAATATCAACACAAGCCACTGGGCAATCTGAAGACTGTTGGACAGTAATTAGGTAATGAGTCAGTGCCTCCTCATTGCACAGTATGGGGTCATCAAGTGTTGAGTGTTGGGATTGGCACACATCGCTGTACTTCCCTGACAATTACAGTCCTAAGCAAAACCCGTTAGAACAACAAGGCATCATTTGTCTTTCAGAACTAATTCTGACTGACGTTGTTCCCCTTGAGGTTGCAGTTTTTTTCTAATTTCAGAAAGTTATGTATTCATTTATTTATTTTGCTTTAAGTTCTGGGATACATTTGCAGGACATGCAGATTTGTTACATAGGTATAGATGTGCCATGCTGGTTTGCTGCCCCTATCAACCTGTCATCTCGATTTTAAGCCCCACATGCATTAGGTATTTGTCCTAATGCTTTCCCTCCTCTTTCCCCCATCCCCCAAAAGGCCCTGGTGCGTGATGTTCCCCTCTTTGTGTCCATGTGTTCTCATTATTCAACTCCCACTTATGAGTGAGAACGTGCGGTGTTTGGTTTTCTGTTCCTGTGATAGTTTGCTGAGAATGATGGCTTCCAACTTCATCCATATTCTTGCATCTTACATCATTATGACAGAAACAAGTAAGCGCTGTTGTGGCCAGAAGACATGTTGGGAACAGACCAACAGAGCTGGCTGTAGATGTGAGTCCCAACTCTTCTGAGTTTCAAGTGTGTGACATCAGTCAAGTCACTAAACTTCTTTAGGCTCTTCTGTTTTATTTTACTGGCATAGGGTAGATACTCAATGACTTATTTATTGAAGGAATTCATGGGCTAATAAAAACTAGTCCTCACTTATTTCAAGGTTAATATAATGAAAAAATGCTTGAGTATGTATGGAAAAACTGTGTAAGTGGGGTCCTCGTTCAGTGTTGTAGCCAAGGAAAACTCTAGTGTATGGCAAGATGAAGACTTTCTTTTGTTTGGTCTTTCAATACTTTTGTCGGTGTGTCCATGGACATGTAATCCCCTTCTCTAGGGGTAACTGGAGTCTGAAGGAGAAGCCCCCAAACATCAACAGCCTTAGAGAAGGAGCCCCCCAACATCAGCCACCTTAGAGCAGGAGCAGCCTGTATTGTGAAAGTATTCTATTTCCATTGATTGAATAACTGATAGATAAAGCTAGCTTCGTTTTCTGATATCCCACCAAACAAGTTGTAAAATACTTGTTTTATGAATTTGTCTCAGGCTGAATTCTCACTAGCTGTTAGAGAGGATTTTAAAAGCATGTGTGTATTGTATCGTGGCTAAACATGGGTAAGCTGAAGTTTGCTACTGTCATTTAGTTTGCTAAAAATTGTCATTCAGTAATATGACAAAAGCCTATAAATAAATGACATGGTTTGTTACATAAAGTCAGTCCCACCCATCCACTTTACGTATTCACTCCTTCTTTGGAGGTCTTTCATATTCTAGGTGCGTAGTTGAATCTTATGCATCCACAGCCCCTCTGAGACCTTGTTACAATAAAGCTATCTAGGGCCCCTAAGAGTGTTCTGTAACTCTGCACTTATTAGGAGACATTAACTAGAAAGTTCTAAAAATATGTCTTTCTTAACTATATAGAAGGCATGAATTGAATAAATGAATTTGTCTTTTAAAGAGATATATTATGCCCAAGAACTCTGTAAACATATGTTTACTGACTGACATATGTAGAAGATACATGTAGTATTTTTTGAAAATGAATACATACAAGGTTCAGTGCCAATTAGGTTATTTCTTGCTGCATAAGAAATTACTACAACTTATCAGATTAAAACACAACACATTTATTATCTGTCAATTTCTATGAGTCAGAAGTCTTAGCTGAGTCTTCTGTTCTGGAACTCACAAGGCTGCAATCAAGATGTCACCTGAGCTGCATTCTCATCTGGAGACTCAACTAAGGAAGACTGCTTCCAAAATTTCTCAGGTTATTTCCTTGTGGCTTCATGGCTGAAGGTTCTGGCCTCTTGCTGACGGTCAGCTAGAGGCTACCTCAGCTCCTGGGGGTTTCCTGGAATTACTGGCTGCGTGGCCCCTCTGTGGCAGCTCACAACATGACTGTTTGTTTCTTCAAGGCCAGTAGGGGCATCTTTCTTTTTGCTCTGCTGAAACAAAGTCCACTCTTTAGGTTTCCCTGGGACCACACTGGAAGAAGAATTTTCTTGGACCACACATAAAACACACTAACACAAATGATAGCTGATGAACTAAACAAAAATCACACAAAAAAAACCAATCTCATAATATTTTAAGAAAGTTCACAAATTTGTGTTGGGCCACATTCAAAGCTGTCCTGGGCCACATGCAGTCCTCAGGCTGCCAGTTGGACAAGCTTGTCTTATATAATGGAACTTAATCACAGGAATGATAACCCATAGTAGAATTCTACCTACCCAAATGCATAACTTCATTTGATTATTAACAATAGCCCCATGAGACACATTCTATCATTGTTATGTATTAGCACATAGAACTAAGGAAACAGGGCTAGCTTAAAGAGCCAAGATAACGCATCCAGATGAATATGCCAGAGCAAGTGCTTTTACCCCTGTATTTGATAGTAACACCTGGGACCTTAACCACCTGCATTCAAAGCGCATCTGTACTTCTGCTTTAAGTGACTGAGTGAAGATCTGTTATTTGCTGTATGCTGGACTGTTCCCGTATATACATTTTCTCTTTTCATTGGGACACAATTCCAGTAGGCAGCTGTTATACTCACTGTTTTACAGAGGACAAAACTTACACTCAGAAAGGTTATTGCTTTCTTACTTTGGGCAAGTTAATTTATCTGAGCCCATTCATCTGTACAAAGGGGAATAATAGTAATTATTTCATAGAATTGTTGTGAGGATTAAATGAGGTAATATAGACATACCAGTTAGCAGAATGTCTGACCCAGACTATTAGCTAAATAAATGCTACTTAGTATTTTTTTAAGATTGGTAAATTTTGCCTGTCTAGCTTTAAAGATTTATAGGCTGGGCACCGTGGCTCATGCCTGTAATCCCAGCACTTTGGGATGCAGAGGAGGGTGGATCACAAGGACAAGAGATTGAGACTATCTGGCCAACGTGGTGAAACCCCAAATCTATTACAAATACAAAAATTAGCTGGGCATGGTGGTGTGCACCTGTAGTCCTAGCTACTCGGGAGGCTGAGGCAGGAGAATCGCTTGAACCTGGGAGGCAGAGGTTACAGTGAGCCGAGATCATGCCACTGCACTCCAGCCTGGGCAACAGAGCAAGACTCCATCAGAAAAGAAAAAAAAAAAAAGGATTTATAATTGAACAGTGTGAGAGTAGAACAGAACAAGTTGTTTTTACAAACCTATGTTTCTTTTGCCTCTAGCAGATAATGGAGAAATATTCTGTACCTGGCATTCTGCTCCTGATAATTTCTTTCAGATATACTCTTCTCATCTATTATTGCAAAGGCCTCTTGGAGGTCAACCAAAACCTGGGCAGGTTTCGTGGCCATCGTATGTCACCAGTCCTTCTCTGGGGCCTCTCAAGCCTCTTTGATCTTCTCTTCAGCCTCCATCCCTTCCTCCTTCCCTTTCTTCTTTAGTCCTCCCTGTTACCTGCTTCCCCGTCCAGTAGGACTCCATTAGTGCAGATTAAATGAAGAATCCAGCCCCTCAGTTAAAGCTGTTCTAATGAATGGATACTCTGCTGCCAGCCCTGTACTAAGCTCTCCAGATACAGAGAATAACCAGAACTAGCCTCTGTCCTCCAAGTCTATGGGAGATTAACTTGGGAAATCTCTTCTAAGCAAGCCAGATTTTTCAGGAGCTTTCCTGAGGTTAACAGGAGATGGAAATCAGGGCTGGTGACAATATAGGTTTCTAGAAGAGGCATTAATTTTGGCATTGAGTCAGCCTGGGCACCAATCCAAGCTTTGCCTCTTGCTAGTTAGGTGACCTTGCTCAATAAATTGTTTAATTTCTCTGAACCTCTGTTTCCTTACCCATGAAAGAAGGATAATAGTAATTCCTTCCTCAATATTGTTGGTACCCAAAGAATGAAATCATACAATAAAAGTGCAACATGAATTGAGAAAGGCTCTGAAAATAGGAATTAAGGTACAGGAGTGAGATAAACTGCAGAAAAAGCCAACAATTGCAAAAATCTTAACCTTGAAAAACATTCATGGAATTTGTATTTTATCCCAAGGCAATCCTTCGTTATCTTTCCAAAGCATTAGGAGATATACCTAATGTAAACAACGAGTTAATGGGTGCAGCAGACCAACATAGCACATGAATACATATGTAACAAACCTGCATGTTGTGCACATGTACCCTAGAATTTAAAGTATAATAATTAAAAAAAAAAAGAAAATAACCTATGGAGAAACAAGGATGAACAATTACATCAGAATTATCAACAGCAAAACAGTATAAAAAATAATGTCCTATTTTAAAAAAATGAAAATCCTTTAAAAATTATGGTCACACAATGAAAATATGGCTTCTAAGCATGGAAAAACTTGCTTTGAAACCATGAATCACCTATTATTATTATTGTAGATGAAAAGGCAGAGGAATGATGTGTGTTGTGAAACACTTCCCACATCTGGAGGCATAATTTTCATCTTCCATTTATAGTTTCAGCTGTAGTTATTCAAATCTGAGTCTGCATTAGTAACGTCATTGGGATTCCAAGAAAACATTTTAGACACCTCTCATTTAATCAATTGTAACAACCCGTGATAGAAAGTCCACCCTTAAAAGCAGGACTCTTGTGGATAATTAGTTAGAATAATAAAAAATAGTAATGCAATTTGTGGGAAGAATTCAGTGTGGTTAATCATTATTTGATTTTGAAGACAAGATTAAATTAGTATTGCCCCTTTTGTCATTGTGTCAACAAATTAAATGTGGGTAACCCGCACCCTATTTTCCATGGGCCAGTGACAAATGGAGCAAATGCATGCTTGTTTTGTTTTGCTTTGTTCTTGTTAAAAAAAAAAATCTGGTCAGATTCTTTAGTTGGTTTTGGTTCCACAGAGCTTTTCTTCATATATTTTCATTGTGCATTTTATCAACAGAATGTAATTTTTTCCCCATCTTTGGAACAAATGCCAAAAAATAATTTTTAATTGCTCATTTCCTCAATCCTCAACCCCTTTATGAAGAAAACAGAAGAGTGCAAACTGCAGTAGAGAACAGCAAAGACTGCTAATGCTTATCTGTGGAGAAAACGTAAGAATGGCCACAGTTGTACCCTTTTAAATTGAGGATCACCTTGGGTTAATGAAAGGAAGAAGGATATTTTGTTTTATTCTAATCGATGTTTAACTCAAGTGTTGTTTTGTGAATTCATTAATTCCCAAGGGATTCATTAATCCATAAGCAGTCCTAAACTGTGAACTTCTTAATTTTTGAAGAAAGTATAGCAATTCACTCATGAATTAATGTGGTTTAATGAGAGCTTGATTTGAGGTAGGACAGTCTATCCCATTATAGAAGCCTTTCAGGGAGTACAGAGCATGACTGAACAGTTTGGACCATCTTCAGGCAGGGAAAATTATTCCTTGGGCCATGGATATAAAAGAAAGTTCAGAGTTAGTCAGAGGAATCTAGGCAATTCTAGACTCATGAGAAAGGCTGGTGAGAAATCAGGGGTCTCAGTTGTATAGGCAGAGAACAAGAATGAAGCTAACCTTCTTAATTCAACAATTTTCCCTGACACAGTCTTCCTCAAAGAAGACCTAAGCTATCAACTTCTTAATGTTTGAAGAAAATACAGCAAGGACCGGATGAAGGTAGGACAGGGTGAGGTAGATGCACTGATAATGGCTCCCATGCATGGATACTTACTATGCGCTAAGTGTGTTTATTAAGCATTTTAAGAGCATATTTTATTTACTCCTCAGAATTATCCTGTTTGACTGGAACTAGAAGAAGGTAGTTTTGTGTCTCAATGTTAATGATTAGGAAACACAGACAAGTTAGTCAGCAACAGCATTTAACACCAGGTTTTCCCGGCTGCAGGGACCCAGCCCTTAACCAGTATTCCATATGTGCTCCTAAGGGGTTTAAATCTGTTTTGTCTCACTAGGAAAAGAACAAGATTCTGCCCTAATCTCTTTTATGCAGATTGCTTTTTTATATAGACACATAACTTAAATCATATGAACATTTTAATTCCCAAAAATCTGGTATTTTCCACTTGGGTCTCTTTCCACTGGCTACCAAAACCATTCCAATGATACAAGGTTAACTTTTCTTTCCAGGTCTCCCATTTGCATTTTGCTTATTCAGCTGTTCTTCTGCGTATCCCAGTGTTACTAAAGAATATGTTGTGCTCCCATATACAATTCTAAACATCTAATTTTTTTAGCCAGCAAGATTCCTATATTTATCACTTACTAAGCTATCATCTCTCAATCTCTCAGCATCAAATCTATCCTTCTGTATTTGTCCTCTTAATGCTGGTGCTTGGAACCTGCAAACTCTATTTCTGGTATGCCAGCTGTTAGGATCTGCTGATAAAGAGTGTTAGAGCAAGACTTGAAGGCAGAACAGGACGGAAGGGATTAACTCTTTCTATTTGCCTGTAATTCCTTTCAGTGTGGTTTCAGCCATAGATCTTTACTCCCATAACAGTAATAGTTCCCCCTAACCCTAAGAATGACAGCTGCTTCCTGCAGTTGCAGTCTGGGTTATCTTCAGGTTATCCATTTGCTTTTTCAGTTGACTAGCACTTACTTAACTCAGATCTAATAATAAACTTTCTCTGTTAAAATATCTAGCATGGTTTCTGTTTTTCTGATTGCATCCTCTCTGGCACCTCTCTGAGACTCAATTCTCCTGTTGCCCTTTTCAGAGCCTGCAACGAATTACAGAATCTTCAAATTGGGAGTAATCTTAAAGGTTGTCAAGTCCAGATTCTGACATAGTATAGAGGTGTTCTATTTTCAGATGATAGATGTTGTGTTAGTTCATTTTCATGCTTCTATGAAGTAATACCCAAGACTGGGAAATTTACGAAGAAAATAATTTTAATTGACTCACAGTTCCACATGTCTGGGAGGCCTCAGGAAACTTACAGTCATGGTGGAAGGCAAAGGCTAACAAAGTCACCTTCTTCACAGGACGGCAGGAAGGAGAAGTGCCAAGCAAAGGGGAAAAAGCTCCTAATATAACCATCAGATCACATGAGAACTCACTCAGTATCTTGAGAACAGCATGGGGGTAATCACCTCCATAATTTGATTACCTCCCACCAGGTCCCTCCCATGACACATAGGGATTATGAGAACTGCAATTCAAGATGAGATTTGGGTGGGTACACAGCTAAACCATATCATTCCACCCTTGCCCCCTCCCAAATCTCATGTCCTCAAATTTCAAAACACAAGCATGCCTTTTTAACAGTCTGCCATAGTCTTAGCATTAACCCAAAAGTCCAAGTCCAAAGTCTCATCTGACACAAGGCAAGTCTCTTCTGTCTATAAACCTGTAGAATCAAAAGCAAATTGGTTACTTCCTAGATAAAATGGGGGTGCAGGCATTGGGTAAATATACCCTTTCCAAATGGGAGAAAATGACCAAAACAAAGGGGCTACAGTTCCCATGCAAGTCTGAAATCCAATGGGGCATTCATTAAACCTTAAAGTTCCAAAATGATATTCTTTCACTCTGTGTCTCACATCCAGGGTACACTGATACAAGAGGTGGGCTCTGATGGCCTTGGGCAACATCACCCCTGTAGCTTTGCAGGGTACAGCCTCCTTCCTGGGTGCTTTCAAGGCTGGCATTGAGTGTCTGTGGTGCAACCTGTCAGTGGATCAACAATTCTGGGGTCTGGAAGACAGTGGCCTTCTTCTCACAGCTCCACTAGACAGTGCCCTAGTGGGAACTCTGTTTGGGGTCTCCAACCCTACATTTCCCTTCTGCACTGCTCGTGCAGAGGTTCTCCATGAGGGCTCTCCCCCTTCAGCAGACTTTTGCCTGGACATCCAGGCATTTCCATACATCCTCTGAAATCTAGGTGAAGATTTCCAAATCTCAATTCTTGTATTCTGTGAACCTGCAGGCCACAAACCATGTGGAAGTTGCCAGGGCTTGGGGCTTGCACCCTCTGAAGCAATGGCCTGAGCTTCTCCTTGGCCCCTTTTAGCCACAGCTGGAATAGCTTGGATGCAGGGCACCAAATCCCTAGGTTGCACACAGCAAGGAGCCCTGGACCCAGCCCAGGAAACCATTTTTCCATCCTAGGCCTCCAGGTTTGTGATGGGAAATGTTGCTAGGAAGGTCTCTTATGCCTTGGAGACATTTTCCCTATTGTCTTGTTGATTAGCATTTGGCTACTAATTGCTCATATAAATTTCTTCAGCAAGCTTGAATTTCTCCCCAGAAAATGCGTTTTTTTTTACTACTCCATTGTCAGGCTGCAAATTTTCCAAACTTTTATGCTCTGTCATCTCTTGAATGCTTTGCTGCTTGGAAATTTCTTCTACCATACACCCTAAATTATCTCTCTCAAGTTCAAAGTTCCACAGGTTTCTAAGGCAGAGACAAAAAGCTTCCAGTCCCTTTGCTAAAGCATTAACAAGAGTCAACTTTGCTCCAGTTCCCAACAAGGTCCTCGTCTTCATCTGAGACCACCTCTGCCTGGACTTCATTGTCCATATCGCTATCAACATTTTGGTCAAAGTCATTCCACAGGTCTCTAGAAAGTTCCAAACTTTCCCACGTCTTCCTTTCTTCTAAGCCCCCCAAGTCTCTAGGAAGTTCCAAACTTTCCCACATTTTCCTACCGTCTTCTGAGCCTCAAAACTTAAAACCTCTGCCTGTTTCCCAGTTCCACAGTTGCTTCCACATTTTCAGGTATTCTTATTGCAGCACCCCACTCTCTGTGGTACCAATTTACTTTATTAGTCTGTTCTCATGCTGCTATGAAGAAATACCTGAGACTGGGTAATTTATTTAAAAAATAAAGAAGTTTAATTGATTCACAGTTCCACAGGGCTGGGGAGGCCTCAGGAAACCTACAATCATGGTGGAAGGGGAAGGCATAAATCCTTCTTCACATGATGGCAGGAAGGAGAAATGCTGAGCAATAGGGGGGAAAGTCCTTTATAAAACCATCAGATCTCATGAGAACTCACTCACTATCATGAGAACAGCATGAGGGTAACTGCGTCTGTGATTCAATTACCTCCCACCAGGTCCCTCCCATGACACGTGGGGATTATGGGAACTAATTCAAGATGAGATTTGGGTGAAGACACAGCCAAACCATATCAGATGTCCACTCATGGACAACTTCTATTAGAGGAAGCTTCCAGAGCATTGTGTTTTCGAGAAGTATGAAGTTTTATTGAATTATTTTTTTCTCAAGGAAAACATGTTTGAGATGCAACATCTCTGTCTTAGTATGGAATGGAGTTAGAGATAGTTATGTGTCAAATTCTTTAAATAATGACAATAATAATAAAACACTTCAATTATATTCTAACAGTACCTGCCTTTACATGAGATTTTAATGAGAGAAGGCTGTATTTACTCAATGGTATTTATTGTTGATGTTTTCAAGCAGAAGCAATCTATGCCAGTCTGGAACAAAGACCCCTCATGTGGACTTATGAGAAGTTCTTTAGCCTATTGTGATTCTTGTTTTGGGGTTACTTGTACATTGTGAGATAAGGCCAGATGTATGTGTCCTTGTCTTCCACAAAACTCAGATTTACGAGGGATAGATCCATTCATTTACTCATTCATTTCATTCATTTATTGTTTTACCCGACCATCTGTCTTTTCATATATCTATCCATTCATTATTTTATTTAATTCATTTATTTTCCTGGGATTCTTATCTGCTCTGAATACTATGCTAGACTAGAAGGCAAAAGAAAAAAAAAGATGCCAATTTCAAGGAGCTCTATAGAGAAGTGAAGATGTTTCAGTTGGATAAAATCTGGAAGGAAAGTGGAGAAAAATCTGATAAAGTTAGTAGGAGGAAGGCCTTCTGAGGAGAGAAAAGCTGATGGAAAGTTGCAATGTTGCTGATAGAGGAAATAATATTAAATGATCAGGAAACTAAAAAGTCGTTTTAAAGCTGAGGAACACTGGAAAATAAGAATGCTGATGTAGCGTACACAAATTGCAATGGGCCCCCTTTGAAGGAAAGTGAGAAACATATTCATAGATTTATATGTGTGTGTGCATTATTTTAAAGCTTATCGCAGACTTCACGGTGATAATAGAGACTATTAATATTCAACAATAGCTACTATTTAGCACAGATATTAGAGAGTATGACCCATGTTCAATAATAAATGTAAATCTAAGTAAAATTGTTGCTACTCTAGTCAAGAGCTCCTGACCTTCACCCACTTGTACCAACCACCTAAAATAGTGAGTGGTTTAACCAATTGATGAGTATCCGTCTATTTATTTATTCATTCTATAGATACTTTTTAAAATCCACAATTTGTGTGTCTCCTAATTTATTTGGGGGTTATAACAGTAATCAAGACTCTTTTCTCTTAAAGCCTAGCTGTAGAAACAGTTGACTAAATGTGAGATTTCAGTGAAGCATACTAAGTATTATTATAGAGAAAGAACGGTATGCTTTGGGACCATATAAGCAGCGACACCTTTGATAGCCTAGAAGTTCAGACAAGGCTCCTAGAAATGTGACATTAAAGCAGACCTAAATATCTAGTAAGAGTTCATTAGACAAAGATGAGTGATGTAAGATAGGATTCCAGGCAAAAGGAGAAGCACAGTGAGATTTGGAGTTTGGTGAGAGCTTAATATTTTGAGAACCTGAAAGAAGTTTATTATGACTGGATTTGATGCCGGGAGAAGGGCTGCAGAGGCACAGAGGGATAAAACCCAGAGGGCATTTTATATTACATTAGGGACTTTTAGAATTTATCTAATGAGTAATTGGAAGTCGTTGGAAGATGCACGTCAGGAGGGCCGTGATCAAACCTATAAACAAATTGCATTATAAACAATTAGAACACCATGAAAGCAGGCGGACTTGTGAAGGGCTGTTGTGTGAGACCTGGTGTGACATAGTTTGGGGCCACTTGCATGGAGATGGAACCATTCCAAAGATGTGCTCCTCTGAGGAAATGTTGGTCTGCAGATACAGATGTACATAGGTACAATACTGAATCATTAGGAAAGTACGACTGAGATGTCCATTGATTTCAAAATGCATTCATGTGTGACATGAGGGGGACCAGGTAATGAGTAGGAGACAGTTAAGGTAGAAAATTATGTTAAGACTTTGAATATAAAGAGAGAGGGAATCGGTAGACACAGCAGGAGCTGGAAGGTAATAAGGAGCAATAAAAGCCTTTTGTTTTAATTGGGCAAAACTGGAATGTTTACCTCTTGATGAACAGAAATTAGTTGAAAGGAGATTGCAAAATGTATTGGAAAAGGGGACAGTAATTGATGAGACAAGTCCTTAATAAATTTGAAGGTAATGAGATTAAACTCTAGGTCTTTATGAGACAGGATGTGAGATCATCTGCTTTGAAAATGAAAGGAGTTGGAGGGCTAGTTAGTTGAAAATAGTAGGACGAAATACAAGTTTAAATGAATGATACAATTTAAGAGTATATACATAAGAGAAAAGATAAACATTCTAAAATTGACCTCAATAAATAAATATTTATGGTCCCAGGGACTTTTTTTGTCCTAAGAATTTACTAAGCTTTCCTTCTACCATTTTTTCTTTCTTCTTTCCATCATTCCCTCCATCCCTCCTTTCTTTCTTCCTTCCTTTCCATTAAGCGATTATTAATATTAAAGCTCTCATCACTATAACAGAAAAAAGTTAAATACATTTTAGAGTTATAAATAGAAGCTGTTACCCTCTAGTGGATATAATATAACTTATATACTATATTATAGAATTGGAAGACCAACTCTAAGCATTTTTATTACTCTTGGCAACTGCTGAGAGAAAGCAAAATCTGACCCATTTATAGAACCGAGAGAGAGGATGTTAACATGAATATTTTTACCCTGTTGCTATAACTTGCTGTTTCTTTTACATATAAAACAAGCCAGAAAACACATATACACCTGAGTGAGGCTGATCTTATGTAATGTCTATCGATATATCCATGTACTCATTCATGCACCATTTAATAAATATGTCTCTATAAGAGAAATTGTCTCAAGTTCTAAAGAGGAGAAGTACACAGGCCATGTCCTGGCTGCAAGAGCTCCCATTGTACTCGGGGTAACAGATTGAAGGGTGAAACTTTACAACCAATTAAAATATAATCTTCTCTCTCTCTCTTTCATATAGAATAAATATATATACACACACACACACACACACATATATATATATATGTGTGTGTGTGTGTGTGTGTATATATATGGCTTCTTTATCAACTTGTTGATTGACGGGCTGAGTCTCGTTATCTGAACAGTGCTAACGATAAAAATTTCTTCCTCATAAGGCTGTTGTGAGGAAAAAATAATGTCCCTAAAGAACCCACTCATGCTAGTTGTCATAGTGTTACCACTAGATAATGGTGATTGTTATTATCCCTCCAAATTACTCTTGAACAACTTGAAATTCCCATTTGTCAATCTAATCAGTAATTGGAAGTCGTTGGAAGATGCAAGTCAGGAGGACCATGATCAAATCTGTAAACGGCTTGCATTATAAACAATTAGAGTACCATGAAAGCAGATGGACTTGTGAGGGGCTGTTGCATGAGACCTTGTGTGAACTAGTCTGGGGCCACTTGTTTTAATTGACTCACAGCTGGGGAGGCCTCAGGAGACTTACAATCATGGTGGAAGGCAAAGGGGAAGCAGGCATCTTTTTTACAAAGCTACAGGAAGGAGAATGAATGCAGGAGGAACTACCAAACACTTATAAAACCATCAGATCTGGTGAGAACTCACTCACTGTCAAGAAAACAGCATGGGGGAACCACCCTCATGATTCAATTACCTCCACCTGGTGTCTCCTTTGACATGTGAGGATTATGGGGATTACAATTCCAGATGAGATTTTGGGTGGGGATACAGTCAAACCCTATCACTCATTAAAGAAAAATCAAACAGAATATTCATAATCTCTTGCACCTTGACATCTGTTAAAACCATTGTGTATACCTAAGATCTTCCCAGATATCTCTCTACATATTCTTATTTTACTATACCAATAAGATTTAATATAAACACTCTTTTGTTGTCTTCCACAATTTATGCCACCGTCTAAATAATTATTTGTCACTTAGATTTTTCCAATGTTTCTCAACGTAAAGTATACAGAACAGAAATAATTGACAAAACAAGATTTAAAAATGGACTGGCAGAAAAGTAGAACTCACCTAAAACATTCTGAGAAAGGCATATTTTTAGAGACCAATAACTTTATAATGGAAAAGTCAATTACTCGTGCTATATCTTTATATCACCTTACTTTTCATCAAATGACTTTAGCAGGGGAAGGGCATGGACCACCTGCAGCCACCAGCCTCCAACTTCCAGAGAAGATGGAGGCCATGGACATGGTCCACATCAACTTTAACCATGCAGGGACAAACAAAGATGCTTTTGTTCATATACCAGGGCCATTCTTGGCTCTCTGGCCCCACATTCTATGGATCAGCAAATCCTTTTTGATCTACATTCCCCACATCTGGGATCCGATTATTTCTCAACACATCTACATTATCACTCTAGCTCAAGTCACTCTTTTATCTCTTAATTGAACTCCCTGCTTCTACACTTGCCCTCTCATAGTCACTTCTCATACATAGACCAGAGGGGGTCCTCTTAAACTCTAAGTTGGAATTCCACTCCTCAGCTCAAATGTTGAAGCACTCCCAGGGCAAGCAGTAACTCACAGAGTCTGCCCTCGGCCACATCTTCTCTTTGTCTTCCCCTCCTAATATTTTCCTCCTCACTTGCTGTACTCCTGTCATACTGGGCTCCTGGTTCTTCCTCAAACACAGGGCACTCCCTCACCTCAGGGACTTTGTGTTTGCCAGAACACATTTATGGAATGCTCTTTCGCTACACACTGACATGGCTTAGCCTCTCATAGCCTTGTGTTCACTCAAATATCACCTCCTCACTGAAGGCTTGCCCACAGGACCCCTCTGGTCTATGTATGAGAAGTGACTATGAGAGGGCAAGTGTAGAAGCAGGGAGTTCAATTAAGAGATAAAAGAGTGACTTGAACTAGAGTGAAAATGTAAACTTTATAAGGATGAAGATTTTTGTTGCTTGGTTCACTGCTAGAGCCCCAACCACATACAGGAGGCATTAATACATTTTATTGAGTGACTAACCCCCATCCCTACCTCCAGCCATAGAAGACCCCTTTTCCTGTTACAACTCATTTCATTATTTTTGCAGGTTTGATGGGAATGGGTATGAAGAAAATTGGTACAAATTACCAGGACCCAGTTGGAAGGAGCATGGGGGGAATTCCCCATGCAGACTTTTAGGAGGATATACTTTTTTGTCACCAAGATCCAAGCCTTGTCTTTGCAGCCTTGATCCATGTCTTATCATTTCTTGATCTTTTATATCTCAACTCGAAAGAGAGAAATAGTTATTACATGTTCTCACTGGGACAGTGTTTTGCTGTTAAAAAAGTTTACAAGGAATAAATAATCCAGAGAAACATGGTTAAGAAGAAATATCAGTAGATAAGAACTCTTGTTCTGGATTAGAACTATACCATTTGAATTCTTTTAAGCTGTTGGAACTTAAGCAAGTTTTCTAACTTCTTTGTAAGTGTTGATGATAATAGTACACATCTAATAGGGCAGGGGTGATAAAATGAGACAATGCATGGATAATGCACAGCACACAATGCTTCATGTTCAATTAATAGAGACCATTGCCATTATCACCATAATTGTGGTAGGTAAAAAAAAAAAAAAAGCATGGCACAAAGTCGTATGTATAGCATGAAGCGACAAGGTAAAATAAGGTCCACATTAGCACAGGATTTCCAATCTCTGCATCAAAGCTGGGGCACTCTTGTCCTCTCACCACTTCACAATCTCCCTCAACTCAGCCAGTTTCACATATTAGCATCTGCCACCTGCAATGCACCAACTGGATACTAATTTTGGTATCAGTCAGTGTTCTTTCAATTGTAAGTCATAAATATGCAAACTGACTTAATCAAGAAGACAATTTATTGTCTCATAAGAATGAGAAAATCCACCAGGCACAGTGGCTCACACCTGGAGTCCCAGCACTCTGGGAGGCCGAGGCAGGCAGATAACTTGAGGTCAGGAGTTTGAGACAAGCCTGGCCAACATGGCGACACCCTGTCCCTACTAAAAAAGAAATATATGTGTATATATACATATGTATATACATATATATAAAATATATATACACATATAAATATATATACACACGTGTATATACGTATACATATATGTATAATATATACATATATATTGTGTGTATATATATACACACATATATGTGTGGGTGTATATATCAAGGCATGATGGTGGTTGCCTGTAATCCCCATACTTAGGAGGTTGAGGCAGGAGAATTGCTTGAATCTGGGACGCGGAGTTTGCAGTAAGCTGAGATTGTGACACTGCACTCCAGCCTGGGCAACAGAGTGAGACTCTGTCACAAAAAAAATAAAAATAATAATTAATAAATAAATAAATAAATAGAAAATCTACTAGGAAGAGCTGGCTTTACATATATTTAAATTTAATTGTCCAAATAGAATGATGTAGTGAGATTCTCCCCCTCCTTCTCCCTCCTTTTTCTTCCCCCCACCCTCTTCCTTTCTTTCTTTCCGTCTTTATCTCCATATCTATCCAGGCTCTGCTCACTTCAGCTTGGATTTATTTGGAGGCCGACTTTCCCTACTTGATAACACAAGTCTAAAGTCAGCCCAGTGAAGAGACTTCATGCTTTAGAATAAGAACATTCTTTCCAGTACCCAGTAGCTCTAGCAAAAGTCCTAAAGGGGTCTTCTATTGGCTTGGCTTCATTCCCGTGGCCGTCCTTGAACAGATCACTGTGGCCAAGGCCAAGAGCAAATCACTGTGCTCAACTAGAGGCCAGGCTAACAGTGTGAGGCCCATTATGAGGCCATAAAAATTTTTTAGTATTGTTATGTGATGGGGGAGATTTCTTTTCTCCAAAGAGCTGTTGAGTAGACACAGAGGGAAAAAAATTACTAGAAATTCTATATATTCTTCATAATATTAGCAATAATTAACATGTGGATATCTTGGTGAATGATTTACTTTTATTTTAACTTTTAACATAGTTTCCAAATGATTGTTAGTCATAACCCACCATTTTTATAATTGAAAAGAAAAATTTTAAAAATGAACCCTGAAAGCCAAGCCAGCTGGTAAGCCCATCAAACAACGTGTGGATGAGTACATGTGACCCAAGGACCAGCCCAAACCCAGATGCAGACAGATTGCAGACTCTTCAGCAATCCATCCCTTATATGGGGCAAGGGCTGTGATGCCTACATAGTCTGTCATTTCATCCCTGATGCTCCAGTTTTTGGGAGAAACCACCTAGTCATGTTCAAACTTCTAGAAATGGTGGTCCTGTGGAAAGAATCCTAGGCCAGCAGCCAGGAGACCTGCTGTGAGTCCCAGCCCTGCCCATCACAGCTGTGTCAGGTGGTTCAGACATTTTGGGCTTCAGGTCCTCATCTATAATCAAAAAGTTTATTTCTAGCTTCAACAATCTGTGACTATTATTCCCGTTTACTGATAGAGTAACTAATTACTTCATTATAGGATTTTTCAAGACCAGTTACCTCCTGTTTGGTTCAATTAGCAAAATGCCAACATGATTGTCATTGATTTTGATGGTTAGGCTTCCAGGAGAGGAGCCCAATGGGAAATAGTTCAGGATCTTAAGCAGATTTTGTATTTATTATTCCAAGGTAGTATATACAGGAGCAGGGCTTGTCATGCATTTCTCAAAATTCTTGCTTAAGAAAAAATCTCACTACCATCTTTCTCTTCCATTGTAGTGATGCCTTAGGACTCTTCAACTTAGAGTTTAGAGCCAGAGGAAAAGGAGTAATCATGGTTAAGACTGGCTAGAATGAAGGCTTTTTTATTTTTTTCTTTTTTCCACTGTGTAGAGAATCATGGAGTATCAGACAGAAGGTGAATTTCAAAGATCATTCAACCCAATCCTTTTGGATTAGAGGCAACATTTACTGAGTATCTTCATGTATATTCTAGAGAAAGAACATATGGTGCAGAGTTGAACAGAATGTGGTTTGAATCCTTATATATGTGTGACCTTTGGAGAGCTTCCTACTCTTTCTGAGTCATATTTTTACTATTATATATTTTAACCTTTAGAGTAGAAATGTTGATAATACCCATCTAGTAGTTGGTATGGATATAGTAGGCAGAATAATGACCTTCCCCAAAAGATCCACATGCTAATCCTCAGAACCTGTGCATATATTTCATTCCACAGCAAACAAAACAAAACTTTGCAGATGACATTGAGTTAAGGATATAGAGATGGAGAGATTCTCCTGGATTATCTAAGTGGATTCAGTGTATGCATAAGGGCTCTTATAAGTAATATAGGTCAGGCAGGAGGGTTAAAGTCAGAAGGAAAGATACAAAAGAAGAAAAGGTTGAACTGATGAAGGGGGTTGTGTGGCTACAAGCCAGGGAATGAGAGCAGCCTCTAAAAGCTGAAAAAGGCAAGGAAATGAATTCTATCCTAGAACCTTCTGAAGGAATACAACCCTGCTGACCCATTTCAGACATCTGATCTCTAGAACTGTAAGATAATAAATTTGTACTGTTTGAAGCCACCACCTTTGTGGTAATTGGTTACAACAGCAATAGTAAACAGATACAATGAGGATTGTTAATTACACAAACAGGTACCCTGGAACACCAAATGCATGAGATACACTGAATGCTATTGTTTTTGCTGTTCTAATTATTGTTGCTTTTCTTTCCCTTATCATACTTTCTGTCTTCTTTTCCTGTCCATCATCCTTCTTTACCATTCTCTTTCTCTTTCTCCTGCTCTCCCCTTCCTTCTCATTCCATTAAAAATAACAGGAAAGGAAGAAAAGAACTAGCATTTGATAAGGACCTGTCAGGAACCACCCTTGGTGATTTTACATGCATCACCTAGTGTAATTTTTAAAATAACGCTTCAAGAAAGGTTTTAGTGTTTTTATTTTGCCAATGAAGACACTGGGGTCTACTGAAGTGAAGTAGTTACTTCCAGATGCACTGAGTTAGTGAGAGTCCTGAGACCGTGGGTTGGCCCACGCCTCCCTCCTCATTAGCAGCCTGATCTCTGCTCCAAACAGCAAGCTGTCCACTTGTGTTCTGTGCGTCCTGGCTGGCCAGAGCAGAACTGAGCACAGGACTCCATCACCATGGCAACGGCATTGCCTGCCTGGGTTGTGGAGTGGTATCTTGTCAGGCCAGGGTGGCAGATGCTGGGGAGAGATGCTGTACTCCAAGAAGGAGTTGCCATCTCTCTGAAGATGGTCCCTCTTCTCAAGACAGCAAATAGCTCATCTCACCCTCACCCCTGTCATTTCAAATGAGCCCTCTCTTATGAGTTGAAGTGCAGACCGTTTATCAGACACCTACAGTATGTCACACACCGCTAGCCTTGTGCAAGCTTTTTTCTCTGGTTCATATTACAATTCTGTGAGGTGGGTATTGTTTTTCCTATTTACAGACATGAAACTGAGGCTCAGAGAAGGAAGTATTGTGCCCACTCACACATGAAGTAGCAGACTGGAGTGTAGCCCGCTGTGCTGCCAGGCCATGGCCAGGCTTTCCCAGCTTCCACCCCAGTCTCCATTCCAAGTGAAGATTGCAGCGCTTCCCAGAGGCCTTGAATCTCAACCTGCCATGTGCTAATTAAGTCATTTTCATTTTCCCTCTCTCCCCTTCCCAACCTGTCTCTTTTCGGGTCCACATGTAACAGGTTTGTTATGTAGATCCAGATCATATAACAGGATTTACACAAGCACTGCACCAGTGGCCATGGCATGGAGCAGGGCATGCCTTGGTGGAATGAGAAATCTGCAGAGCCAAGGAGGGGGAATTGAGACAGTTGATGCAGACACCCAGACTAGGTAAGAGAGGATAGTCCTCCCCTCTGCCACAGGCCTCCGCCTTGGCTCTGTTGGACAGTCAGCAGCACCCTTGTAACTCTGCTGCTCAGAGCACCCAGGACTTCTGAGAGGATGGAGGGAAGGACAGCAGAGTGTGCAAAAGGCCCAGCTTTGGAACTGGACTGAGCTGAGATTTTGGGTCAACTCTGCTGCTCTGGAGCTGTGTGGTTTTAGGCAAGTTGTCTCACATCTGTGAGTCTGTTTCCTTTTTTGTAAAAAGTATCTGACTGTGCAAGTTTGACCATGTCATAGAGTTGTGAGGATCCCATAGCCAAAGGGGCCATGGAGGTCAGGTTACCCCACCAGGCATTTAGAATCAGAAGAACTGCTGATCAGAACAAATAAGAACTACCTGTTGGATACTAGTCTCACTACCTAGATAATGGAATCATTTGCACACCAACCCCAGAGACATGCAAGTTACCCATGTAACAAACCTGCACATGTATCCCCTGAACCTAAAATAAAAGTTGAAAAAAAAAAAAAAAAAAAAGAAGGAATCACTGTCTGAAGCCACTCAGCCATCAGGAGTGGGGCTTCCGGGTTCATTTCTAAAATTCTTTCCTCTAAATCATATTGTTTCTTGTGGGGTCAAATATGATGAGCAAGAAACAGCTGTGCCAGTGTTGATGTCAGAGTGTGAGGTATTGAGGGCCTTTCCTCTGACTCCTTTCCTTATACTGGGCTGCCTCCTGGCAGGGCTTGCTGCAGTCAGGCCATGACACGGGCAACTCCATGACTCCACTCCAGATCTCATGCCCACTTTGAATCTCTAGTAACAAGCACAGAAAAGTGGTATAAAGGCATTTAAAGCATAAATGGTACACGGTGGAATAATTGATAGGCTTATCGAATAAGATTCTTAAATGGAATCATTAGAGAATGTAAAAATTCCCTGAGAGTGTGTTTAATGAGCTTACCAGGGACTGAGGCAGGCAGAAGGTCTAAGGTAACTGCAGTTTCACAGAGAAAATGGAAACTGTCAGGTCCAAAATCCCTCGAAAATCTCTCCTTTGCCTACTCCCACCCCCACTTTCTTATTTTCAGCATCAGAACGAGAGGTTTCCCTCTCCCTGGACAACTTTAGGTCTTTCTTGGGATCTTACGTAAATTTCTTTGTTTTCTCCAGGTGATTCCTTCATAGTGACTCCATCTCTCCCAATACCTCACTAGTCATTCTTTTAACAGGAAACCATTCTATACTTTTCTATGCCTGCCATGTGACAGACATGTTCTTGACACTGCTGATGTAACTGCACATTAGTCTTTGATCTCCAGGAGCCTATGTTCACGAGGGGCAAGTTGCCCTAAACAAGTCTATGATATATAATGTTACCTACATCAAGCCATGCAAGGTGCTGGGGAAAACATTAAAGCAAGCTAGGAGAGCGAAAGCAGGGGCTGGTGGTGATCATGGTGCCTCTAGGGGGAGGTGATGGTGATGGACGTTATGGGGCTAAAAAACTATTTTCAATTAGGTAGTTAGTGAAGGCCTCCATAGAAGATGATATGTGAGTAGAGACACAAATCTTAAGAAGCTAGATCTGCAAAAATCTAAGGAAAGAGACTTCAAAGTAGGGAAAGTGCAAATGCAGAGTCCCTGGGCTTCACTGCCCCTTCCTCCTCAGTTGTGGTTTATGCTGCCTCTCTGGATCCTTGGGGGATTGAGCAAAGGTATCCCCTGTGGGAATCTGCCTGAGGAAAACACTTCCTAATAAGTCACTTCAGCACACATCCTCCTCTCAGTGTCTCCTTCTGTGAACCCCAGACCTAAGACATTAAGTATAAATATCTCTTTCAAGACATTTCTCTTTAAAGAGAGGGAATTGGGGTCAAGATTATTAGAGTCCAACAGGCAACTCACACTCAACATTCCCCAAATTGAACCTATTAACATTTTCTTCTCAAATTAGCTTCTCTTCCAACATTGCCCTTCTGAGAGAATGCCTACATTGTTTATCCCAGCACAAAGGCAGAAACCTGGCTTATCTTCAGTTCTTCTCCAGTCAGTCTCCAAACCTTGTTGTTTCTACCTCCTTTACATTAAACGCAGAAGTCTGCAAGGCTTGGCCAAGAATGATTTAGATGTGGTTGGTGGCCGTGGGAACCACTGGAGCATGTTCAACCTTGTTTACCGAAAATAGAACTTAAAATAAAACCACAGCCAATGTGTTGGTCTTTGTTCTTGGCAGTCTTTTCCAAATTGTGCATTGCATATGCATAATGTCAATTTCATGCAGATTTTAAGCACAAATGGAAAGGGGGAGGGGCCTTCCACCATGTCCTTGAGGATTGTTGGGAAGAGTGAAGCATTGCACATTTATTGTCCTTCCTCCAGGCTCTGAGGAAACAAATACAATCAATGGGGAAATTCAATAGAAGCATAACAAAGAGCAAAGGCAAGAGGCAAGATTTTGGAGGGGAAATTAAACTAAATTAAAATGAGTGGTTTTAGGTTTGGGATTCTGAGGCAGGCTGGGGTATGGAGAACTGGAACTGAGAAAGGAAGTGTCCTGGCAGGGAGCTGACTCAGGGTCCAAGATTAATTATCATTCATGACCTAATTACATAGTCAGGACGACCACTCTGCCACTTCCTGTAACACAGGGGATGAGAAAAGGATGTGACTCTGGAACCTGGGGGTCTGGTTTCTAATTTTCACTTAAAACAGGTAATAAAATGGCCGTCCTCTGCCCTTTTATTCTTATTATTTATCATTTTTATATTTTTAAAAGAGCCATTCTCTTCCAGATGATTTTCTCCTTCCTTGCCAAATAACCAGTAAACTTTCTTGTGATCTTAATATAAAAATGCCAAGTATATTCCCACTGGGTAGATGATGTATACCAGGTAGAATACTTATTCAGTCTTTATTCAGTTTACTTATTTATACTGCCTACTATCTGTAGGATATCTCTTAAGATACTTCCATTTTGGTAATAGGTTCAATGAAGGGTAAATGTGATTTGGCTTAAAGCTATTTAGTTCTCTTGCTAGCCCTAGGAGCTGGGAACTACTATTAGCTCCATTCTATAGATGTTTAAATTGGAGTTAGAAGATTTAAGCAACTTTTCCAAAATTACGTGACTAGTGAATTAATGGAACCAGAAATTCAAAGTCAGCTTTATGTGGCTTCTCCAACTAATACATTATCTTTCACTTCGATAAAATCTGAACCTGTCTATTGCACGTGACCAAGTCTAGCCACACATCTAGGTTGGTCTATCACAAATGCTTTAATACAATTTTCATCAAGCAACGAACAATTAAAAGTTTATCTTCTGGGCTCCTTGGCTGCTACTAAAAATTGTTTGATAGCTCTTTACTTCCTTTGGGTAAGTCTCAAAATAATTCCAGGTGTGGCAGTTGAGTTCCTTTGTATCAGAAACCTATCTTACTTGTCCAGACTCACCTGTCCTCACCCAGTATCACCCCTACAACCTATTTTTATGGTTAAACCAAACTAGACACATATGCAAATGTTAGCTATGACGATGAAGACTGTAAATATATTAGTAAGAACAAAGTGAAAGGCAGGAAAAAATGTTGGAGCCCTAGAGAGTAAGTAAGTGTAGTGGAACATGGCCTCTGGAACCAGAATATTTGGGTTTGAATCTTGGCTCTGGAATGTATGAGCTGAACAAACCTGAGAAATTTACTTATCCTCTGTGCATTAAGTTTCTTATTTGAAGAAGTAGGATTAGTAATAGTATTTTTCTTATGTGGTTAAATGATATATGAAAAATTGTGCAGAGCAGTGTCTTGTACATAGTAATTGTTATATAATTATTAGTTACTATCATCATCATCATCATCATCATCATCATCATCATCATCATCATAAGACTGACCTAGGTTAGAATCCTCTCTTGTATTTTGTTTTCTCTTCCTTAAGGCAGGATATAATTATTACCTGATTGATGTGTTAAAATCCTAAACATAATATTTGATATATAATGTGAGCTATAAAATGCTCTCACGACCTTTATTCCTCAATTTCTTCTTTCTTACTCAAGCCTCTTGACATTTTCCAAACCTTGCTGAGGTCTCCAGGAAGTTGTTCATGGTCTTTTTCTAAGCTCATTCCTCACTTTCGCTGCTCCTTTCACTGTGGTTGAACTCTGTTCACTGGCCATTGTCTTACCACAGTCGTCATCTGTGTATGGTGACATGTAGGAAGTCAGTGCGCATTAACTCCCAGATGTCACTAAATATCCAGAAGTAGACACCCAATCTCTGTCCTCAAGGAGCTGGTGAAAATGAGGACACAAGTTAAGTTCATAGAAAAAAGTACAGACTTTGAAGTGTTCTTTAGAACATTTCAAAGAACTTTAGAACCTATTTAGCTTCAGAATTCATATCCTGGCTCCCTTTTATGATTTAAATGGCAAGTTATGTTTAACGTTTCTGAAGTGCTATTGCAGTTTGCTCAACTTGAGTGTTACCTAGATGACAGGACTCCATACCAGTGTCCATAGTGTCCACAGTGCAGGAGGAATGGCAATGCCTGTCACTGCAGGGGTGGGGTGGAAGTTAGAACTCTATCTTAGGCTGCACCTAGAAGTGGTATTTTGTCCTCACTGAAGTCCCAGGGTCCCTAGCATGGTGTCCTTCTTTTATCCATCTCCCAGAGTTTTCTACTAGATGACTTATGCATTTTGTCCAGGGACTTTTAAATTGTGATTATCAGAAAGAGCAAAATGGAATACCTTTATCATGCATTCAGAACCAGAAATCATTTTTTACTCGAAAGGCTATGCCTTTCCACTATTGCACACTCTCTCTGAGGCTGTGATATTTGAAACAGTATGTGTCCTGCCCAATTTCAAATTGTATCCTGAATATTCAGACACATTTCTTCTACTGTTCTTGTCCCTTCGATTTTTCTATTTCTCTCTACATGATATGGTTTGGCTGTGTCCCCACCCAAATCTCATCTTTAATTATAGTTCTCATAATCTCTACATCTGGTGGGAGGGATCTGTTGGGGGGGGTAATTGAATCATGAGAGTGGTTACCCCCATGCTGTTCGTGTGATAGGGAGTGAATTCTCACAAGATCTGATGGTTTTATAAGGAGCATTTTCCCCTTTGCTCAGCACTTCTCCCTCCTGCCACCATTTGAAGAAGGACATGTTTGCTCCCCCTTTTGCTATAATTGTAAGTTTCCTGTGGCCTCTCCAGCAATGCTGAGCTGTGAGTCAATTAAACCTTTTTCCTATATATTACCCAGTCTTGAGTATGTCTATTGGCAGCCTGAAAATGGACATATACACTACATAATACTGTGTCACAGTTATATCCAGAATATTATCTCTCTTCTATATGGTACTTTCAATCTCTCTTGTATCACATTCCTAAAGTGAGGAACACTATTGTTACTAGTTGTATTCAAATCACTGATTGGCCTTGTTCACTGGAAGATGAAATCACAGAGTGTTTTAGGAAGGATACATGGGTCAGGCTGTCTCTTCTGTACTGCTAAAGCATAAAGGGTCAAAGTAAAACTCAGGATGCAAAGAACCTTTGTTCTCTCTGCTCCTTTTTTACAATAATCCATAGTGTTTTAACATTTGAAACTGGAGTTTAGGCACTTAGAGAAGTAAAACAGAGCTGGCAAACTAATGGAGCATTATGTCTCACTTACTGAAGATGAGTGTTCCCTATGGTCCAGTGCACTTAGTGAAGATGAGTGTTCCCTATGGTCCAGTTTACAGCATTGGGTGTTGTTAGTTTTAGCTACACTTCAGCCTCAGCCACAGTTCAACCCTACCCAACTTGTGTGTGTGTATGTGTGTGTGTGTTTGTGTGTATGTCTGTGCATGTTTGTGTGTTCTTTTATCTCCCTCACAACCCTTGGACAAGTGGGTTCAGTCAGTAAGAAAGAAGGATAGACAACCCAAAGGTGACTGTACAAGAACTGATTGGCAGTGTTTCATTAGTTACATTAGGAAAAGGAGCCAAGTGATGGTGGAAAGGTTTTTTTGGTTGCTGCTGTTTTTTATAATATGAGGAATAATAAGTGTGTATCCTAAAAATCACGTGGAATAAACCTGGGCAGGTTCTCAGGGATCATCTGTGAAAGTGAATATTCTCTCTTTCTCGTTTCCAGGCATTGTGATAATCAACTGTGCTGTGTATCTGCTCCTATTCCCTTCCTCTCTCCTGGCTGTATGTGGAGTCCTCTTACAACTCTCTGAAAATGAATTTCTTCCAAGAGAGAAAAAGACTCATGTTTTCTATTTTTATTTATTTTTTAATTGATGCATTTAGAATTGCATGTATTTATGGTGAATTGCATATATTTATGGTATAGAGCATGGTGTTTTGATATATGTATGCATTGTGGAATGGTTAAATCAAGCTAATTAACATTTTTATTACCTTACATACTTATTTTTTATGTGGTGAGAACATTTAGAATCAACTCTCTTCGCAATTTCCAAGTATACCATACATTATTATTAAGTGTAATTACCATGTTGTATAATAGATCTCCTGAAAGTATCCCTCATTACTAAGTGATATTTTGTATCTTTTGACCAATATCTCCCCAGTCCCCCTGCCCCCCAGCCCCTGCTAACCACCATTCTCTTCTTTTGCCAGGAAACTGGGTAGCTGAGTTGTACAAATCATTCAATCATTAGCCGTATTTCCCCTTGTTATAGAGGGAGGTGGCTCAGACTCAAAGGCAACCTGAGGGATTATAAAGAAGGTAAAATCTACCCCCTGCCCACTATGAAAAACTTGCAGCTCCTTTTTTTTTTTTTTTTTTTCGTAATTTTCCAGAGGTAGCAAAGAAACTGCTACTGCATGAATATCAGGTTCCAGGAAATTGAACTTCCACCTCTGTACAAAAGGAAGATGGATGTTTATGACCCTCCCCTGCAACTGAAGTCCAAACTACCACAGGGGTGTGGATGCAGGGGTAAGCACTTTAATTAGCCACTTAGGTTAGATCAAGGGCCACCAACATCAGACCTTATCTTTGAACAAGCCCTTTCTGATACTCACCTTTCTCAATGCATTTTAGGAAAACACAGTTTATTTATTCAGCCAACTTAAGCTTAGCTGAGAAATTGAAAAATAAAAAAAAAAAAAGAAGCGATCAAAGTTTTGTTTTCCACTCCCCATCTCCTCAATTCTTTTGCCAATTTCATCCTCCAGCTTTCCTT
This sequence comes from Mandrillus leucophaeus, assembly GCF_000951045.1. Taxonomy (NCBI): domain Eukaryota; kingdom Metazoa; phylum Chordata; class Mammalia; order Primates; family Cercopithecidae; genus Mandrillus; species Mandrillus leucophaeus. The sequence continues at coordinate 2,137,481 of NW_012102710.1, forward strand.
CAACAGAGCTTGATTTAGCAAGAAAACAGTGGATTCATTTACCCAGCAAGGGAGTGCTTTTCATGTTTGAGCTTTGAAATGAAAATTATCTATGGGCAGGCTTCTCTGCAGCTCTGTCTGAGAGCAGCAGGGCCTGTCATCATGGCTCTATGGAATTGGGGGAAAGAAGTTGAAGTCTGGAAAAAGCAGGAATGGATAGTAGTTTTCTCTAGGTAGGACCTTGGAGTAGTGGAGAGTAGAAACCGAAAGCAATGGGAGTCCTGTGCTCTAAGGGGTCTGGGGTGATGGCATTTGGTTTTCAGCCCGTATACATTAAATGACTTCATCCCCACCGCCCTGTGACTCCCAGCCGTATAGACCTTTGATAGGAATACGAAAAATAATCCCAGCCCCTATGCTGAGAGAATTTAAATCCACATTTTCATGCAACACATCTATAGACATCCTTGAGGCAAAATGTAGATGCAGAAACAGACATCTTTCTCCAAAGACAGATTGGATTGCTTTAAAACATTTTAACAACATCTACTTTTGAGCTTCTCCATTTGAGTAGGAGTGGTACACAAGTGAAAATCACGTGTTTTCTCTTCTCTTAGGATTTGTTAACTTGATGATAGAGGTAGTCACAGACATGAATAATTGTCAGGTACATGATACTCAGTAATAAATACTTTACCCAGAGTCCCAACACATACATGCAGGATAAAAGTAAGGGCTGGTGCCTTGGAATTACTTCATATCTGGGTTTAATGCTAGGTTATGCCTCTTATTAACTCTGCGGATCTGGGCAAGTTATTTCATCACTCAGAGACTCAGTTTTCCCATCCATAAAATGAAATTAACAATAACTCACTTTATCAAGATGAGATGAAATTGTGCAAAGAAAGCAACAGGTTTACATCTGTAATGTATAGTAAATACTCAAATACTGATAATTCTACACCAATAACTTTGGGATTATAGGGGAAAGAGAAAGAAGCTCTGATCAAACTGATCAAGGGGATTAGAAAAGGGTTTTATTTTTTTTGGTTTTTTTTTTTTTTTTTTTTTTTTTTTTTGGTAGGAGATGGCTCTGGAGGAAGGGTTATGCCACTGGACAAGAATGCACTAAAGGCAACAACTTAGAAGTTTGCTTCTAACAGATGTGAAAAGTAGAGTATAAGGTTCATGGTGGGCTGATGATCAGTGGAAGATTATCATGTATAAATAGGATGGGCCCAACATACAGAGGATTTTGAGTGCCTGGCTGAAGGATATGCACTTGATTGAAGAGATGGGTTCCTGGGTAAGTGGTTTAATCAGCTATTTAGGTTAAATCAAGGGCCACAGACAGCAGACCTTATAATTAAATAGGCTCTTTCCTCTGGTAGAGGGAAGTAACTGAAGCCTTTTGAGTAGGAAAATGACAGACTGAGAGTCATGCCTTCTCAGGAAGATCACTCAGGAAGCTGTGAGTAGGGTGGTTAGATTTGGGGGGTAGAGGTGGGCAAAGACTGGGAGAGACTGCACTGAAGAGGTGCAGTGGTGATGGGGAGATTACAGATCAGAAATGTTGCTGCGTTTCTGGCAGATGTGAAACATGGTTCTGACGTTGTTTTCAGGTGGACAAAGTTAATTCTTGAAAGCAAAGACCAAATTTCAAAGCTAATAACCAAGATGGAGAGCAGGAGGAGACAGAATGTTCTTTATTGTCTGTTTCGTATCCGGAGTGTTCCTCCAGTAAATCATCCCACAGTGGCAATCAGCACACCTGTTAAGTGAGCCTTGGCATTTAATTGGCATTATCGTCCCTTGCACAGAAGCAGACAAAGGATGTCACTGGCGTGTGAGTGGGACACATTTGCATTTCATAGACAATTAAGAGGGAGCTAATCAAGTTTGTCTGCAGCTTCCCTAGGGAGGACACATCTGGCTGGAACAATGAGTTCCTTGCTTTTCTGAGTCAAAGGAGTGCAAGGACTTCCAGGCAACCAGGACCTTAACTCAGCCCCTGGGTGGACCCGAAATGCTGCTCTTGTGGCCAACAGTAAAGGAAAGTGGGCAGAAGACCAAGCTGTAGCCTCTCAGGGCTGACCAGTGCCAAAGGCATTAGGCGAGACTCTCAAGGCTTGGGTTCTTGTTCTAGGTACCCCACTAATTTACTGTATGTTTTTGAGCTTGGCTACTTGCGTTTTGTGTGTTTCTGTTTATTTTATTTTTTTCTGAGAAATGACTCTGACAGTAAAAACTTGAAGTTGCAGTCATTATGGGTGACCTTCTGAGCTCTGTTTTGGTCAAGCTGGTATCACACATTCATTCATTCAGTCATCAAGCACTTGTTGAGCACCTCAATAGGCTCTAGACACAGCAGCACAAAGTTCAGTAAGATACTGTTGTATTTTCAAAAAGCTCACAGCACAGTGGGACCCACACTTAAACAACTACACTGATTTAAGTGTAGAAAGTACTGTAATAGAAATGGGTGCAAAGTGTAGAAGTCTGACTCGGGAAAGGAGCAGTTCTTTCCAGTCTGGCTGTGCCTTGGGACATAAGAAGAGTTTTCTAGCTGTACATCAGGGTGAATTCTAGGTAAAGACAAAAGCATAGATAAAAACACAGGGATATTTAAGTGTATGCCCTGTTGGAAAGCAGTGAGTAGTCCAGCATGTGAAAGGATTTACTGGAGGAAATTGTGAGGAATAAAGTTTTGAGAATAAATTTTGTGTCTCGGTTATTAGAATTCAGAGCCCTCAGGTTAATACCATCAGTAACATCTGAAATTTCTTCAATCAAGATTAATTTTTGATGTGAATCAATCAATAATATAATATTGAACACTTGCTCTGGGTAAGGCCCTATAAAGGACAGAGTGATGAGTAAGATACATTATCACCACATTATACTGTCTGCCAAGGGACAAAGGGCTTCAGAGACAAGCAGACCCGAAGCCACCCATTCACTTGTTTGTACTTTCATCCAGTCATTTACAAATCCTTAGTGAACCCCTAGCATGTGCCAGGATTCTGGATTAAAAAAGAAAAAAAGACGAGTAAGTGAATCACCATTCTTGCTGTGGAACTCGTAGACAATCCATTGATTATCACACTGTCAGGCACTATAGGTTATTACCAGGATGTCCACAGGATCTGTGAGAGTATTGGGAGGGGACCGGACTCAGGCCTAGTGGGAGTTTGATCAAGGAGGGCTTCTCAGAGGAAATGGCAGCAGAGTGGCCCCTGTGAGTACAACCAAATCAGTCAGAGAAGATGGGTGTGTGTACATGTGTCCCGGAGGACATGGAGAGACTGTTGTGAGAAGGAGAAACAGTTTGTACAGAGGAAGTGCTGAGGAGATCCTGGTGATGGGAACAACATGTGCATTAGTGGAGGAGGGTGTGCTACAAAATGGGGTGGACAGGACTAATACTGTAGGGGCGGCTTCAGCCGCCAGTGCCCATCAAGAGATTAGGAATGCAGAGGAGACA
>NW_012102710.1:2141988-2144219 GCF_000951045.1 Mandrillus leucophaeus
CCTGGCTAACACGGTGAAACCCCGTCTCTACTAAAAATTAAAAAAAATTAGCCGGACGTGGTGGTGGGCGTCTGTAGTCCCAGCTACTCAGGAGGCTGAGGCAGGAGAATGGTGAACCCGCGGGGTGGAGCTTGCAGTGAGCCAAGATCACGCCACTGCACTCCAGCCTGGGCGGCAGTGTGAGACTCCGTCTCAAAAAAAAAAAAAAAAAAAAAAAAGCTGCTCCAAGACGGTTCTTGAAGATTTGGCTCAAAAATAAAACTCTCTTGGGCTCTGGAGGTGTAGGCCCTTGTTCTGGCTGCCCCACTAATTTCCCACACTGGCCTGGACTTGGCCATGTGTCTGCTATGTGTCATGGCTATCAAGCAGGGGCCCCCAAGATGAGCGGCAGAGTGGTGTTATTGTTAAAGAATTAAGACCAACAGGAATTCCAGTCCTTATACTTGTCTCTTGCAAACATTTAAAGGAGGCCAGCAGCCAGGAAGGATGACAGCAGTTGTTTAAGGCCGCCCAGGTCAGACTGCCTGGGTTTGAAGAGAGCTTGGCAATTTACTGGGCCAATTACTTAAACTCGCTTGCCATCTATATTAGTCTCCTGTGGCTGCTGCAACAAATTATGACAAACTTGGTGGCTTAAAACAAATGAAATGTATTCTCCCACACTTCAGGAGGCCAGAAATCTGAAATTAATATCACGAGCAAAATCAAGATGTCGGTGGGGTGGTGTTCCTCCAGATGCTCCACAGGAAAATCTGTGCTGCTTCCAGATTCTAGAGGCTGCCAGCATTTCTTGGCTTTTGGTCACATCATTCCCATTTTCAAGGCCAGCATCTTCGATTCTCTCTCTGCTCTGTCTTCACATCACCTTCTCCTTGATGTATAGGAAAATGTCTCTGGGCCTCTCTCTTGTAAGGAAACATGATTTATTGCATTTAGTACTCACCTGGATAATCCAGGATAATTCTGAAGGTCCTTAATCACATCTGTAAAAATATTTTTTTGTCATATAAAGTAACATTCACAAGTTCTAGAAATTAAAATATGATTGTCTTTTGGGAGGCTAGTTTTTCAGTCTCCCATAGTATCTTCAAGGATAGAATGGGCCTAGTGAAAGCAAGTACCACACTGGGTATTTGTGAGGATTAAAGATAGTCTCACCCAACACACACACTCACACGCATATGCACATGCACACACACATATACACACATGCACACAGAATAGTATTTTGCATATGATAAATGGTCAGTACATATTAAAGATGACTAACATTTTATAAATCCTTGCCATTTCTCTTCTCTGCCAGATTCCTAGTGGCTGTGCATATTCACCTCTCTCATTCTTCCTGTTCTGCTGCCCTGTTCTCAGAGTTGGCCCTTTTCTCAGCACCTTAAACCTTATGGTAACATAGTCCTTCTCCTGTTACTTTTTTTCCTGAGAGGATCTGTATGCCTCCTCAGTGAGTAGGGGGTGAAAGTGGGAGATGGGAGACAGAGAAGAGAGTTGTAAAGTTTAGCCTAAAGCATCCCCTGTCCATATTTTCAGTTCAGTCTAAATGTTTCTTCATACACAGTGAACTGAAACCTAACTGGATGTACAGACTGTAACCTACTGTGGTGCCGATCACCACGTTTTGGCCAATTAAAGAAGGCCAGCTGTTCAAACCATGTTCAAATAAGCAAATACCACGCTGGAACCTATCCAGCTATTCTTTTACTTCACTTCCATTCTCTGTACATCACTTTCTCTGTCATTAAATTTTCTTCCACCAAGCGCCTTTCCTGGAGTCTCTCTGAACCTATTCTGGTTTGGTGGCTGCTGATGCTCGAATTGCTCTTTCCTAAATTAAAGAGTTACATTTAATTTGTCTAAGATTTTTTTAATGCAGAATTGCGGAACACACAAGAAGGATGGAAGGAAAACCATGAATCCACACACATTAATATGTTCTTTTCCTTTGAGAATTCTTTTTTTTTTTTTTGGTCTGAGACGGAGTCTTGCTCTGTTACCCAGGTTGGAGGGCAATGGCATGGCATGATCTCAGTTCACTGCAACCTCTACCTCCTGGGTTCAAGCAATTCTCCTGTCTCAGCTGCCCGAGTAGCTGGGATTACAGGCACAGACCACCATGCCGGGCTAATTTTTGTATTTTTAGTAGAGATGGGGTTTCACCATATTGATCAGGCTGGTCTTGAACTCCTTACTTCAGGTGATCCACCTGCCTTGGCCTC
>NW_012102710.1:2146179-2150465 GCF_000951045.1 Mandrillus leucophaeus
CAAAAATAGGCAAAAGACTAGAATAGTTATTTCCCCGAAGAAGATATACAATGGAACAATAAGCGTATGAAAAGATGTTTAACATCATTAATTAGCAGAGAAACATAAACCAAAACCATTTTATACCAACTAGGATAGCTATAATTTTAAAAAGAAAAAAGGCAATAAGAAGTGTTGATGAGGATGCAGAGAAATTGAAAATCTTTTGTGTTTCTGGTGGGAGTATAAAATGGTCGAGCTACTGTAGAAAACTGCTTTGTGAGTTCTCATAGGGTCAAACATAGAATTACCATATGATGCAGGAATGTCACTCATATATCCAAAATAATTAAAAGCAGGGACCTGAACACATACTTGCATACCAGTGTTCATAGTTCCATTATTCACAATATCTGAAAGGTAGAGACAACCCAAGCTTTCATCAACAGAGGAATGAATAAACAAAATGTGATATATACATACAGTGGAATATTATTCAGACACAAAAAAATAAAATTTTTATATGTGCCATGACATTTCGTTGCCTCCAGGGTCCTAATCTGGACACTCTGCCAAGGTCTCTGGCCTGGCAGCAATTTAGCTGGGCTCATCAGGTAAAACGTGTGCTCTACTTCTCACTCTCCTTTCTAAAATTCTCAGTAGCTAAACCTGTTCAAAATATTAATAAATATGTTGCATAGTAGCAAAAAAAGGAAAAAATTTATACATTTCTGGTATGCTTTGTACCCTAGATTTCCTAAAGTCATCTAGTATTAAGGTATAATCTTTATTTTGAAGCACATCTATCCAATCTTTGAAAATTCTAAGTCTAGCTACTGGCTTTCTCCTGGTTAGTGGTGAATAATCCTGCAGGACGTTGTAACTGCTAATGTCTGCATATTGTTTTCCCTTCTATGGAAATGCAAACTTCCTGAAGGCAGAGACTGTGTCTAACTAACCTTGGAAGAAAAATTATGGAGGAGTTCACCTAGATTTTAATTTTAGTTGTGTGACCTTGTACACATTACGTAACTAACCTGAGTGTCATTCTGTTCATCTTTAATTGGAGACTTGAATATTTAAACCTCAGAACTGTTCAATGTTGGGAGAAATGAATGTTATTCTGCATAAAATTTGTGCGGTAGCAAATAGATAATCAGTAAATATTTGTTTTCTTCCCCTTCTCTCTCTCTGTCTCTGTCTCTCTCTCTCTCTCTCTCTCTCTGTCTCTCTGTCTCCCTCTGTCTCTCTGTCTCCCTCTCCCTCTCCCTATCTCTTTCTCTCCCTCTCTCTCTCTCTCTTTCTTTCTCTCCCTCTCTCCACTACACCTACTTTCCAGCACCCTGCCTCATAAATGGTCAGCATTTGGTGAAAATGAGGAAACTGTTGAAAGATCCAGCACAGATGACAAGGGCAACTCCTGCAAGCCTGATCTTGTATTCTGTTTACATTTTGACATTACTTATCCAGGAATCCACCTGCACACAACTACTTATTCTCTTGGCCCCACCTTTTATGCAACCACTTCTAGACAGACCAGTTTTATGCAGGTTGGACCCATTTCACCAGGTGCAACCTGAGAGCATCTCATCCAGCCCTGCACTGAATACTTCCCTCTTCCTGCCCTGTATTTTCTCTGACGCTGAAGATTGGGATGCACTGTGCGTGTGTTACCTGAAGTTTCAGGAGAGTAACAACGTGGGGCAATTTTTGACTAATGAGGGCAGGGACAGGTGAGTAAGTGCTCTGCCCATTTATTCTCCGAGCAGACAGTTTTGAGAACTATGTCATGAGGATCATTAAAATGTCTCTCAGGATTGATGGCCAGTTGGCTCTTCCTTCCTTATTTCGTGTCCCAACCTCGCTCCTTCTCCGTAGCATCACGTTCCTAAACGAACTCTCCTTGCAAGCCTTTGCCGTAGTCTCCGCTTCCAGGAACCTCAGTCTGAGCCCTTACCTCATTAAAGCACACTACTGCTTGGCATGTAATACAGCTCTAATACCTGGGAGATGTAATACTTTTTTTGATGCTTTTGATGTTCCGTATTGAGAAAAAGTAAAAGTTTCAACATTTCCCCTCTGAGTGTCTGACCTCTTGAATGTTTCTTTTGCTCTTGAGCCTCTACCCCATCTACATTCTCATATGTTTTGAACAAGGTAATCCTGCCACCCTTGCATAGCTTAGTGAAGGGTGAACATCTGACTCAGAGGGACACACTTTCTTGGTAAGGTTAAGCAATCATGTTGGCTCCCTAGAATCTGATATTAGTATATGGTGACCCATATAATAATCCCTAGATCTGATATTAGTATATGGTGACCCATATACTGATACATAAACATATGTATATGTATTGTACATATACATAAACATATGTATTAGTACATATACATACATATACTCTTTTGGTTGGGTGCTCAAATTGGTAAAGCATTGGGTGCTAAAGCAGCATTAAGAAGATACAAGAGAGTAGAGAAAGCCAGACTTCAGATCTTCAGGTAAAGAAGATTCAAAGATATAAGAGATAATAAGACTCAATTGAATAGAAATTGAAAAGGTAGATGCTCTGATTCCTTGGAACTTCTTATTCCTGCTTCTAATTCTTACTGAAGACCAGTTGTAGTCCCAGCCCTTTGGTTCTATGAGATATATAATCATCCTTTTAACAAATCCTCCACTGAGTTTTCAATGGCTTTCTTTCCCTTGGAATTGGATGCTCTCTAAGATATCCCAGGTCACGATTAGTACTCTTCTATTTAGAGAGAGATCTGTAAAAAGCAGATATTGTGTTCTGCTCAAAGTTGTGGCCCCAAATGCCTTGCCTCACAGCCCATTTACACGGTAGATGTAAAATGTGTTTGGTGAGTAACTGACTGACTAAAGATTACCCTCCTCCTTTAATTCTTTTCTTTGCTCATGCCTTCCCAGCCAACCTGAACAGTAAAGTACAGAGCAACTCTGTGGCCTGCTACCATTTTGGTATTTTTCCTTTCAACTTTAACCTTCTTAATTCACATTGTTTCTTTCAATATACTAATCCAGGTCATCCACTCCCTGGTATACTGGCTTCTGCTATGCTCTGTGCCAACCACCGTTGCTGATGATAGCTACAGTGTGGTAGTCAAATTCATGACAAGTTGATTCCCTGTAAGCTCAGCTGGGCTCTGCCCACAGCTTAGCAAACCTTGATTGATCTCTGAAGGGTTCTGACATATTCTCAGAGCAACCACTGTAAATCTTTTAAATTGCCATCCAGACTCTTCAGCTACTTGCTAATCATTGATCATCTTCACCTGCAACCTCACTGGAAAAAAAGATGAGATATGGTGAGAGTTCTCATAGTTCTTCCGTATCTCCACTTCTCTTCCATTGCTCCTCCTCCACTGCTTGCCCAAGCCAATACTTTCACTTCTGCTCTAGGTCACCATTCCACCTCCTTTTTAAGATGTGTCGCATCTCTCTACTTACTTTTGCTATGAGCATCTTGAAAACATCATATAGATATATATTACCTATATGACATTATATTCCAATGGATTCCCTTGTATCTGGATTCTGTTCACACAGCTCTATTAAACTGGCTAACTGGAGAGTTGGAAGTGCCTTTGCAATAAGGAAATGTAGTGGTTTTTATTCTGCCCTCATTCCCCTCCAACACATGTCATTTTGCTGACTACCTACATTCTTGGGGCTTTTGTGAAGCTTCGTTGTCTGGGTTATCCCACCAATTTGACAGGCTTTCTCCTTCACATGAAAGCTTTCCCTAAGGTTCAATCATCTTTACTCTCCTTGAAGATTTTGTCCTTTCCAATGCTGTGAGGTGGATGCTTCCTATAATGCTGAAATAGGAATTAGCTTGTCTTCAATATTCTTGTCCTGAATTTCTAACTCCCTGCTGGACAGCTCCCTGGGTGAGCTCCTGGTAGGCCTAAATTGTCAAATTCCAAACTGATCTAGTTTTACCAAGAAGGCTAAATTTGTATGACTTTGGAACTAATTCAGAGGAAGAATGTTAGAGGGGACTTTTTTTTCAAAAAAAGAGAAAAGTAAAAAATGATTCTGACGTTTTCAGCTCACATACTTACAAGTGGTAATTAAAAGAGATAAAATGTCTCCATTCTCAAGACAATTGGGTAGAAGCATGGTTGTTTATTGAATTCCTACTGTGTGTCAGACAATGACATAGGTGCTTTTCATGGGCTATTTTATTTAGTTTTCAAAGCAACCATGTTTTATGTATTTGCTGTTATCAATTCTCTTTTTTTTCCAGGTAAAGGAACCAGAGTTGCAAGATATTAAGTGAGAG